>NW_006798409.1:302281-312015 GCF_000442215.2 Lipotes vexillifer | reverse complement strand
CCCAAAAAAAAAAAAAAAAAAAAAAAAAAAAAAAAAAAAAAAAAAATGAACCCCTCTTATCCCCTGTGCACACTTCATCTTGGTGTTTTTTAGGTTCCTAAAAGGTGATATTTTATGGAACGAAGTATTCACAACATTTGAAAAATGTCAGTGTTTAAGGTATTTAAAGATAGTGGGGCTGGGTGTGCACCTATTTTGTACTTCTATGGCATTGAATTTGACTTCATTCAGCTCTAAAACCCTGTCCTTTTATTCCGTGGAATTCACTTTGTTTTCTGAGTCGTCTATGAATCATGTGAGGAAGGCTGGAGGGTTTAAACCCTGGAGCGGCTCAGCCCCCAGGGGTGGCTGCTGTGCGTCTAGCTTGATCTTTCACAATGGTGATCAGATTCCCATAGAGCAGCGAACTTACCAGCTTTGTGTTTAAAAAGAGGAGACAGAATAAGCACAGGCAAGAAGAAAGTGGCATTTTTACTTGCAAATCGACTGCATTTAAGAAAGGTGTAATTTGGTTTAAATCAAGATGATGTGTATCACAGGTTGAGATTTTAGATAATGATGCTATGACATGGGGAGCTAAATGGAGTTTATTGACGATTAGTTGATGTTTGGCCAGATGCAGCCTCCTTCCTCCGTGGAACATGGGCAGGTCTGGATTCTGAAAATTCAAGAACTTTCAAGTGAAATATGAACAAAGAACCCACACTTATCTCGCCTTTCCTTCCACTTCCTGCCAGAGAATGGTGGTTTTTCTTCTCAGAATGAGGCAGAGCACCCCCGTGACCTGGGTGGGAGTTTGAAGATGGGGTGTGTGTGTGTGTGTGTGTGTGTGTGCGCGCGCGCGCGCGTGTGCGTGTGTGCACGGCATGTGTGTGGTGGGGTTGGAAATAAACGGGAGGCTTGGCTTTGCCTCTCTCTCGAGTTATCAAATGTACCAGGTAATAAGCATACACAGGGATGGTTAATTTTGTTCACATAAGTCTATATCATTCATTCACCCTGTTTATTTACACTAATCAGAACTTGAAAGCAAGATTTTCCCAGATGATCCGGGTTCTGTTAATCAAGCGTTGGCCAAGGACCTGGGAATTTCTCGTGACAACACTGAGCAATTTTGGGAACTGATTATTATTTTTTTAATATTGTTTTTAGGCTGAAGTCTTGGACCCAAATATAAGTTCTAAGGGCACACTTATCCCTGGTGGAAGTCATCTATATTGATTTTCTCCTTGGTCAGCGCCTTGCCTCTCTTTCCATGATCCCATCAGATAGTTACATAACGATGATAATTCCTGAAAGACACTAACCTTGGCAAGGAAGTCCAGTCTCCAGTGGTAACTTCCAGCCAATTAGCTACATGACCTTGGACAAATCAGGCTCCCTGCCTGGCCTCATTTTCTTCACCTGAAATTTAGAGACTTTATAATCACTTTATTTTTTTTCAACTCGAAGCATATTTTCTGATAATGACCAGAAAATCGGATTAATGAAATACTTCTCTAAGGATTAGAACAATTCCAAGCATCAGGTTAATTAAAGACAGTCGCTGGGTAAGCTTCAAGGAAACATGCTTATACGTTTGCATATACAATACAGTGCACATAGCTCCCCAGACCACATATCCAGAGAATCATGCCCAAAGATTCAAGACTAACCATAATATATTCATACTTTTGGTCGACCTGGTAAAATGAAAACACACAGCTGTTATCAACATAAACACGGACAGAAAAATAACTCAACAATAGGAGAAACTCTATTGACATAAGATTTTTTAGTTGGTTCCAATTTATTTGAAGATGAGGTGTTGAACATAGTTATTGGAACAAAACTATAGCAGTGTAATCGTTGCCAAAAGGGACAACTCTGATCTTCTCGCAGCTGGCACAGACTCTTGGCTGTTTCCCTCATATTTTTGATGCTGTCCTGATCCATCAACAGTCTCCTCTCTGGTTTCCTTGTGACTAGTGAACTGCATGCATAGAGCAGTGGATCTGGTCCGGTGGGGTGGTGGTCTGTGACGTTCCGGTACATCCTTTCATGGGCTGATCTTTTCCTGGTCTCATGAGCATTATGCTTTAACCATCTGAGTTAAAGTGACATAGAACTTAATATAATGCAAGAGGTATTTGAAACAATACGAGAGACAAAAATAATCCTGAAAGTGTCTGATAACAATTTCTTTCTTTTTTTTTTAATGCCTTTAGCGACAAGGAGCTGGGGCAACAAATGGAAAAGACAAGACATCTGGTGAAAATGGTAAGACCCCATGAATAGTCCAACTACTTACTTTTTTCCCATCTGTAGCCTAGGGCATGTGGCAGGTGCGGATCATAACTTCCATCCTGATCAGCTACTATATACGTATGCACTTTGGTTTGGAGTGGATTTTAGCAACTCAAAGTAAGCACCGTGGTCTGGTTTGACAAAGAAAACTGAGCTAAATGCGGTGATGAGAACACTTTCCCTCCCAAAGGAGGACTCCCATTTTGGGCAACATGATTACAATGCAAATATTGTTCTCTGCTTTCTTCATTAGGGTTGGTGAGAATCATCTGAGTTGTTGTGAGGGTAAAATGAGATCAAATGAGAGAAGCGCTTTGAAAACTGTGAAGGGCTCAACTTCACAGGAAAGGAGGGTTAAAACTCGCTTCTCTCTCACTCGTACACAGAGCGTGGTGCTGGACTGGGGGAGGTCCTGGATCAGTGTCACCGCAGGGATTCACCAGCAGATAACAATAATAGCAGAGATCAGAGCATTTGCCTCCTTGATTCCAGTCTCCACCTCAGCCTTAAATTGTAGGAATGATCATTAAATTTTATGGATGGGGATACAGACTGGGAGCAGAAGAGCTGGGATATGGCCAGGAATGGGAAGAGTGTGGACTTGGAAAGAGACAGAGCTGGGAGGAAGCCCAGCTCCCCAGCTTTAGCGGTTGTGATAGAGGATGACTGGTCATAATAAAAAATCGCCAAGTAAGTGCCGAGGGTTAGTTATGGTTCTGGTGGGGTTAGGTTCTGGGTGTTCCTATGTTTTCTTAGTTACAAAATGAACACACTTTTTACAGAAAACTACTCCTGCTTCCTGCTGGATGGAATTTAGGCTGGTGTCCATCCAATTGTGGATAATGCCAATCTCAAATACCAGCTGTAAAAATTCCTTAGAGCCCTGAAAACAAAGTAGGGTCCTCAGTCATGAGCCTGAGTGCGGCCTGAACAAGACTAAGGTGCTAGAATCTTTCTTTGTGGTGCACTCATCTGGGACCTTGCTGACTCAGCTGCCTGTCTGGCACCATCGTACTGGACAGGGTCTGTGTGGTGGTGACCGCTGGGATGAAATGGTCATTATATTAATAAGCAGAGGGATTGGTGCCCAAGAATGTCCTGATCAGACCTGGGGGGCTGAGGAGGGTAGGGGAGGAAATAAATTCTTTCATAAGCCTTTCACGATGCCCACGGCTTTTCTCATCTTCTCTGTGTGGGTTGTGGTGGGGGTGGGTTATTAGCAAGGAGGTCAGGAAGCAGAGAGGAGCAAAATGAGAGCTGCTCGAACAGAGAAGGAAGGACTGCCACACGGATGCTTCCCGGTTTGCTGGGTTCACAGATTCATATCCATCTCATCATTGGAGTTCACATCCATGGAATCTGCTGACCTTGGAATCATTGAACTTAGAGTCAAAAGGCTTCTCAGAGATGCCCTTGTGCAGCAGTTCTCAAACACTTTCCTCTCACAACTTCTTTCCATTCTTAAAAATTCTTAAAGACCCCTAAGAGCTTCCGTTTTTGTTGGCTGTATCTATTGATGGTTCCCACATTAGAAATTAAAATGGAGAAATTGTTAAAGGGTTTACTTATTCATTCATTAAAAATAAAGTGACAAACCTATGACATGTTAACATAAATAACATTTAAAAAATAAAAAGTAATGGTATTTTCCAAGACAGAAAAAAAAAATTTAGTGGAAGAGTTTTGTATTTTTGCAAATTGCTTTAATGTCTGGCTTCATGGAAGACGGCTGCTTCTCCATTCAATCTGTTGTAATATCACGTGTTGTGTAGCCTCTAGAAAATCCTATGAGAATTTTCTGTGTGCACCTATGAGCGGATGAGATTTTAAAAAGCTACTAATACCTTAGTACCATTAAAAAATAATTTTGATTTTGTGGGCTCCCTCAAAGGAAGGAAGTGCCCCCAGGGTACCTCATCCACACTTTGAGAACTGCTGCTCTAGGTAACTCCCAGGTCATACAGGAGTTATGGAGTCTAAGATCAAGCAGAGTGGTGACCAAGGCAAAACTGGGTCCTTTGTGCTTGATACTCTGCAGCGCTCTGTTCCCCTGGCATCCACGGGTCCTTCAAAGCAAGTCTACACGCTCTGCTTTGCACCAGAGGGAATTACCAGCTGTTATGGAAGACACGACTTTCTGCTATTCTAAGGCATGAAATTTCCTTCAGATAAAAATTGATCCACTCTAGTGAAAGTTGCTTGTGCCTTTTCTGGAGGTATAAAAATTAATAGAAAGAAACATATTCAAGGTGCTATGGATAAAAATTTTCTTTGTGTAACTCTAGATATTAGAGGATATTCATTGTTGAATAGAAAAAGTTAGAGATTATTTGATAGCTATAAAATAAAGGTGCTGTATACATTCAAATTGTTATTGACATGTTCTGTCTTAATGTCAGATAAAACTGCTCATGTGTGATATACGCACATGGTATTTTATTATACTATTAATTTTGTGCTTTTGCCTCTAAAGATGGACAAAGACAAAAGTCGACAACAACCCAACAAAGATTGGGGTAAAGATTTCTAGAAGTGCTCTAAAAGGTTTTCCTAAAAATCTAAGTTGTGTAATTCCTTATTCTTAAATTCATAATATGAGACGATCACCTTGGAATTTCTGTTTTAACCTAATATTACATTCCATTGAAATTCAGATTATTTTACTCTGTCATCATGGGTATCTAGAGAGATCTTTCATCTAATGTATATTTCCTATTAATACAAATGAAGCTGCCTACACATGTGGAAGGAACAGGGACCCATGAGAGCAGAAATATAAGGCGTAGACTATCAAAATGTTATGAGGTTGGGATAGTAGTCAATTAATTGTAAAACGAACATCCCTCAATTTTGTTAGTTGACTACAAGCCAAAGTGTTCTTATTTCAAATATTATGAATTTATTTGAGATCTGTAACACAAAGCAATGAAGACTATGGTAGTGAATTATGGATGACTTGAAATTCTAAATTGAATCACAGAAGACACAAGTCAGGTACATTAAAACCCCACTGGGATCTAAAGTCTTGGGCTCTGCTGAAATTTTATTATATTGAGTATTATCTCAAAAGAGCCATTGGCTGGGGATCTGGATTCCTTTTTTTTTTTTGCGGTACGCGGGCCTCTCACTGTTGTGGCCTCTCCCGTTGCGGAGCACAGGCTCCGGACACGCAGGCTCAGCGGCTATGGCTCACGGGCCCAGCCGCTCCGCGGCATGTGGGATCTTCCCGGACCGGGGCACGAACCTGCGTCCCCTGCATCGGCAGGCGGACTCTCAACAGCTGCGTCACCAGGGAAGCCCTGGATTCTTTTAAGATTTATTTTTGTGTCGTTGTCGTTGCCGTTGTACTTATTGTTGTGAAATTTGACATACATCCACCCTGTACTATCCAGAACAACCCTGAAATTGTCCTTATTCTCCAGGACACCAACTTCTGGATACACAACCCAGCAAATCCGGATGTTCCTCATCTCATCTGCAGCGTGAAGACATTTTTTTTCCAGAAATATTAGGGCTGTATTATGTTTTAATTTAAAAAATAAATTCATTAGGATCTTGTTGGTTCAGGGATTTTCATTCCTATATGAACAAAGTACCCTTATGATTTGAGTAGTTTAGGCTGACTTAATTTGTTTCTAGATATAATGCCCTACTTGAGTGAAACAACAGTTCAGACCTCCGGTTACAGTTCATCTGCTACATTAAATTCAAACATGTTTATAAATACAGACACTACCATCTGAATCTAGATTATTCACCAGTAGTCACCAGTTTGGACACAATCAAAAGATTTTTTTGTAAGACAATAATTTCACTGGGTCTCTTGATTTATATCTTGATAGTCACCTTTCAGAGAGACTCTAAGAGTTAAATTCCTTCAATGACCTACAAAAATAGGAAAACACTGGAAGTAGAGTGGCTGCTGGGAGACTTCCAATCCGAAGGAAAGATTATAAGTAATAAATTTCTACTTCTGATGGAGCTTACTTTCAGAGCTTGGAGGCTTACCGAAGCTAAACTGAATTTCTAAAACTGGAATGGATTCCTTTTGACTTGGTGAACTGTGATATATTTGTTTCCAAAAGTCTGTCTTTGGAGGTGAGAGGCATGTGGACATACCTGAGTTTGATAAGAGAATCCCCACCCCCGGCCCAATCCAGGCTGTAAGTAAATGGCCAGAAGGAAGGTATTGTTCTGAAATACCGTGGGGCTCACCGCCATTGTAGTCTCTTTGAGATGTGAGTAGCCGAGCAAAAACTCAGCACCACTTGGGTAGCTGCTTCTTCTTTGGAAAAGAAGTCATGGCTTGAGAAATTTCTAGTAGGTGTGGGATTATGCTAGGGGCACGTAAGATTTAGTTTGCTTTGATATGATTACACAATTACGAACAATGAATAAGATCAAATGTTGCTGTACCGGGTGGTCTCCTCTCCTTGTTTTGAATAAAACTAAAAATCATAGACATTTAAGTTTATCTCACCTTTGGATTTGAGGGAGCGCGCACACACACACACACACACACACACACACACACACATTTTGTTTTTCTGCTATCAAGTAGGTAGAGAGAGAAATTGATTCAGAAGGGCCTGCATTCATAGGCAAATACATACACTAGCATTTATCTGAGCCTGATTTTTCAAATAAGAAATAAAATTCAAATATTTATTCCCAAAGCACTTTACATACCACCCACCCCCTTTCCCCCTTGGCTCCAGAGCACCCAGCAGACACCCCATTTTTTTCCTGTGGTATTCTTGATGACCTCTCCATGCCTACGCATCGACTTGGGCAGATTGTCTGGGGTACATTTAGTCTATCACCTCTCCTTGGTCTGTGGAAGTGTGTGGGACAAGGTCTTGTGTGCAAGGATGGAAGATCAGCTTGGAGTAGAAAGGGCTGCTTTGGGGCCGGGAGCAGAAGGGGACTTACTGTATGTTTACTACCGCACCCAAGAGAGAAGGTCTGTTCTGGCAGGAGGTGCTGCCGGGCTGGTCTGGTTCCCTGGGCCCAGCGAGGTTAGGATGGAAGGCGAGGGGGGAAATGCAATTTCCAGAAAGGCCAGGGCGGGATCATCTCCTGTAACTGCCTGCGGTGGACACATGACTCGGTCCTGCTTCAAATACCAGATGGGATAAATCAGAGTCTGAGGCTGGATGGAGAGAATTTGGCTGTGTGTCGGTTCTGCAGGCTGCTGTGTGCAGGGGTCTGGAAGCCAGGGGGGCTGTGAAGCTCCCCTCCACCCTGAGGATGTAATATGCCAATTCTGCATGAATCTCAATACGAGTTTAGGTGGAAACTTACCGCGCTGAGCCTCTAAGCCCCTTCAAACAGGGAAAATGATAACCTCGAATGTTGAGCTGCCACGGGTCTCAGAAATGTGCAGGTTAAACTTTCAGAGACTGAATCTGGCTGTAGGAAAAGCACCCCCCTGTAGTAATCAATCACTAAGGTGTGCAACGATTCCCAGGCCAAGAAGCTCTAAACCGGTTTCCTGTTAGAGCCCGAAAACCTGCATGAAGTCTCGAATTCACCTGGACTGATGTATTGTGTGTGCTGCCCTGAACCCCAAGTCACACAGAGCTTTCAAGGTGAAAAATCAAATGGCTCTGGTCTCTGTCAGGGATCGCTTGGCCCTTTCTCCCCTTCTTTTTCTGCATTTGAAGTAACCAGAAAAAAAAATTCAGAACAAGAATGGATGAAATACGAACACGGCTTCCAAATACTATTAGCAGGACGTGCCCTTTGTGCTATTGGCTCTGAACTCTCTAAAGAATCTCTGTTCCGGAAGGAAGATATGGATACACATGTTTGCCTCTGATATCCATCTAGATGGGGAAGGAATGAAATTGGAATTGCTTATGAAGCCTGGCTTTTAATCAGGGTATCCACACACACCTGGTCAATGGGTAGTATCGTTCAACAAGTGAATCGATTCTTTGTGAAGGTTATTTTAGGGATTAGTGCTGACAGGGAATTTATTACTGCCAATCTTAGTTACAAGGGTGATTTCCCCCCTTCAGGCTGGGCATTATAATAACGTCAATGCGCTAGTAATACCTTGGATAAATACGATGCTTCTAATTCACTGTCTTTGAAGTAAACATGCTTGAAGCATTGTTAATAGACAATAGCTTTTTACCTGCTCTTGGTTATAATTCTCTACGTCTGTAGGCGTTTGCATAGTTTAAAATGCTCTCACACACAACCGATTCCGTGGCCGACTTGGGAGGTGGGTAGGGGAGGTGATGTCAGGCCAAGTTCCTTGAGAAGTCAGGTGATAGGCCCCAAGGTCACATAAATCACAGGAAAGACAGAAGGTCATCTGGCCTGCCATCTAAACACACCAGCTTGTCCCCGAGTTCGCTCTCTCCTGAGTTCTCCTTGACGGGGAGTCTTGGGTGTAAACTGGACCCTGGGGTGGGCTGTGGTCTGAGTCTGTAGAACTGAAGGAAGTTAACAGACTTACACCTTGGCCAGGCTGGAAACCATAGTCTCATCAGCACCATCATTTCATCAGTTTACTTAACTGTTCTCTGGCAAAGAGGTGTGATCACAGACTAATTACAGGACAGCCCTGCTAATTTTCAAAACTAAAAAACTGAAGCAATATTCTAATTTGTAGGCTTATCTTTATTTCCTCTTCCCTTCCCTCCTCTCTTCCTGTCTTTTAGAGATTATATGTTACAGCTTTAGACCTACTGAAGATAGAATTTTGTATCATATGGAGAAGGCCCATATGCTTTAGCGAAAATAATGACGTTATAAATTATGCTAAAAGAATTGCCACTCAAGGTCTTTTTAAGCCTATGCAGTAGCTTGTACCAGGAAAATGATGATCCGTCTATCCTTTGCCCCAATCAGGAGATAGGAATATTTCCTATTCTGCTTATCAATTATTTGTATGGACGTAATGCGTCTCAAGTGCTTGAATATGTTTTGCTCTTTTAAGTCGGTGATACATTCATAATTTTATTTATAGAATTAATTTGCACAGCAAACAGCTTTTCAGAAGAGAGAAACAACTAGAATTTCAGCCTGAGCTACATTTCAGCCTGAGCTAAGATGGTTGAAATGTGTAGGGTTCCTATCAGTAGGTGTATCTGTGATTACAAAGGCATGTAGAAATCCTTTTGAGCAACAGAGTGAGCTGAATTGTCTTCAATGACTGGACCTCCTCTTAGGCTGGACCTGCTGTCTTATCTGAGTTGTGCAGGAAAAGGAAATCTCCGTGTCTCTGTGATCATCTCCTGACATCCTTAGAGCACCCACAGAACTCACTCAGACCCGAGGGCAGAAGTCTCCCTGGGTCTCACCAGAAAGTTCTCTGCCAACGTCACTGTGGGGTGAGCCCCGGGGGACTGTTGTGTGTTTCTGTAAAATCCATGCAACACGATTGATTGGTTTCATCCAACATTCTTTTTTTTTTTTTTTTTTTTTTTTTTTTT
>NW_006798409.1:285940-301857 GCF_000442215.2 Lipotes vexillifer | reverse complement strand
GCCGCTCCGCGGCATGTGGGATCTTCCCGGACCGGGGCAAGAACCTGTGTCCCCTGCATCGGCAGGCGGACTCTCAACCACTGCGCCACCAGGGAAGCCCTCGACCAACATTCTTAATCAGTAATGAGTTTGAGTTTCCAATCAATCCTAATTAATTGCCATGATTTGGCTCTGAATTCAGACGATTCAGTCAAGAAATGGTGCTATTTCACTCCAGGTACAATTTTTTATTCTCTCCTAAGTGGGCCCCTTGTGCTCAGGAAGTGACCATTTTTCACTAACTTTGGCAAGCTGAGAACAGACTGGCTCTGAGTCCTCTTTTAAAAAAACTTTTAAATTGAAGTATAACTACTCTACAATATTATATAAATTACAGGTGTACAATAGCAATGGACATTTTTAAAGGTTATATGCCATTTATAGTTATTAGAAAATATTGGCTGTATTCCCCGTGTTGTACAGTATACCCTTGCAGCTTTTTTTACACCTAGTAGTTTGAACCTCTTACTCCGCTATCCCTATATTACCCCTCCCCACTTCCTCTCCCCACTGGTTACCACTAATTTCTTCTCTATATCTGTGACTTCTTTTCTGTTACATTCGCTAGTTTGTTGTATTTTTTAGATTCCATGTATAAGTGGTATCATAGAGTATTTATTTGTCTTTCTCTGTCTGACTCATTTCACTCAGCATAACGCCCTCCAAGTCCATCCCTGTTGCTGCAAATGGCAAAATTTCATTCTTTTTTATGGCTGAATAGTATTCCAGTGTGTGTGTGTGTGTGTGTGTGTGTGTGTGTGTATGTGTGTGTGTATCTCACATCTTCTTTATCTGGAATCCTCTTTTTAAGAGTGACTTCAAAATGTGATAGTGGGTTTAGCTGGCTCTGCTCTAAAAGCTAGTCTAGCAGACCAGCTGCATCAATGTGGCTTTGCCTCACGGAGGGCAGGTGCCTCCCACTTTGGGGGGAGACAGGAGAACAAAGGCCGTGGATCACCACAGCGGAGTTTGTCTTGAGGTTGGCATGGTGTCACCCAGCCACAGGCTCTAGAAGATAAACCCCTGTAAGCTCATCCTCAGCTATTCTCTGATTGCTGCCTCTTTACATCTTTGGCTCTCTGCAAAGGACAGGGCTGCCTGTATCAGTTGTAGGGTCCAGGGAATGTTGAAAGCATGGGCTCCTTCCTAAAAATTATTAAGCAGATCATTCAGTCAAGCCCTGGCTCTTCTGAGTGAGGGTCCCTGCACACGTTACCTGCCGTGCAGCCGGCCTGAGGGGTGCCACATACAAACTCCTTTTTAAAAACAATTCAATATGTATCATTCATTTCACAATATATTTTTTCCCAGCACTTTCTAAATTGCTACCGTGGTCTAAGCACAGTAGATAGATAATGGGAACTTTTTAGTATGAAAACTGGTTTGCATCTAATTAATTTTCCAAGTCAGGGGTGTAAAACTTCCCTTCTCTTTATATGTTTCCTTACCTTTTAATGGCCTTGGCGAATATTCCTGGATCACTTTGTATATTGGTTGTGACTCTGTATGATTTCTGGTTTGGGTTCTGACTTTGAAGAGGATTAGAGATGGCTACAGAGTCTTCGGCTGGTGGAGAGGGAGTTCTAAATCCCCTCCTCTTGCTTTGGGGCAGCTGGGACTCCTCAGGCCAATAGCACACAGCAGAGGGGAGGCCTGTGAGTTTCCGGGCTGGGACCTTAGGAAACTGGCAGCTTCTGCCTTTTCTCTCTGGGAATGTTTGCTGTGAGAGAAGCCAGTTGCCACTTAAGAAGTCCCGCTACCTTAACCCATCATGCTGTGAGGAAGCCCAGCTAGCTCGTGGGGCAGCCATTTGGAGAGATGCCCACCCAGCCGGTGACTGTGCCAGCTCTCCCCACCCGGCTGACAGATGTGTGGGTGAAGGTCCTTGGGTGACCCCAGCCCCAGGGCCTTCTGGCTGCAACCGTGTGGGAGTCTCCGTCCAAGAGGAGCTCAGCTGAGCTTTTGCCAACCTACAGAACTGGAGGCAAAGAATCCTGAGGTCTTGTACCTAAGCTGCTAATTTGCAGTGATTCATTCCCCGGGAAGAGTTAACTGGGACACACGTAACCTGCTCATCTTTGCTAACCCATCGGTTGCTTCTCCTTCCCTCACTCTGCCCTCCTTCAAGTATATCCTGGATCATTTTCTTTGCTGGTTAGTATAGCATCCCTTCAGGATGCAGACCTTTGGGTCCTTAATAACCAGAAAAAGGATGCTGCAAAACTCTCTGGACTCTAGCTTGGTTTTGCTCATTCATTCATTCATCCATTTATTCAGGAAATATTTGCTAAGCACCTAATATATGTTGGAGATGGTACTCAGAGCTGGGGATGCGATACTTTCGAAAAGCAATGCTGGGAGAGTGAGGTCGGATGTCCTTAGTAACGAATGTATCAGTCATGGTCCTGGGAGGAACTAGAGGACACCTTCCATGTGAGTAATTCGAAGAGAGTTAAATACCAAGGGGCCATTTGCAAAGGTGAGTGCAGGGTTCAGGGAAACCCACAAAGAACAGCGTAGCACCTCAGACTAGAAACCGCAGGGCCTGTAGGGAGGCAACAGAATCCAGAGAGGGCGCTGTGTGCAGAAGCAGCCTGACAGGGGCTGTGGTTTTCTGAAGGACACAGATAAGCCTCGGGCAATTTTGCAAACTTCTAGGGTTGCCAGATTCAGAAAAAAAAAAAAAAAAAAAAGTATAAGTATATCCCATGGAATATTTGGAGCATACCTAAACTTTTTTTTTGTTTTTTATCTGAAATTCAAATTGAACTGAACAGTCTGTATTGTATCTGACAACCCTAGCAGGGAAGGAGGCAAGGGAATAAATACCCAGATCTCATTCTGTCTGTCTTCTGATTGCCTCTAGGACCACCCTTGGGATGAATCCAACCAAAGCCACAGCACAATGGTTAGGGAAAGTGTGGAGAGTGAATCAGGAGGGGCGAGAGGTGAGAATCGCCTTGCATCTTACCTCTGCACTTCTCCGACTGGGCTGTGGGCCAGGTCACCCGTGCCCTTCTCAGTCTTCCCTAATTAAAAATGTAGCCTGTTATACCGTAAGTGATTGCAGCTTTACAAAGACAGAGTAGGAGTGATTTTTGTACCCAAATTCTGGATTGGTTTCAGGAAAAAAAAAAAGGAAAGAAAAGAAAAGCAGTCCATCAATATCATCCTTTTATTTTAACTGCGGTGTTGTTGGTTGGCTTAATAATTTTAAAAGAAGGAAAACTGTCAGACCTTTTGGGAAGGATGACATATTTGACATTCTTAGAGCAATTAGGCTGTCCCTGTAAAGGTTAATGTGTGTTCACACAGTCAGTTTTAGCCTCCCAGCTCAACTCAGGTGTCATTCAAGGGTCAAGGGAGGTGGCCAGAGATGGGGGGTGCTTACCAGGAATGCAGCCAGGACGGGGGTGAGGCTGGACGCATCTCAGTCCAGTCTCAAGAGAAACCCTGATGGAGAGGCCAGCCAGAAAAGGGGGTGGGGGGCAGAGCAGGCCTGGTTCCCCCCTGAAGTCAGGGTTATTGGGACAGTAGGGAGAGGACAGCAGCTTACAGCCTCCTGGGGTTTGGGGCCACCAGGGCCCAAATAGGGATGGAGCATGGCCAGGCCCCCTCCAGTGAACTGGGGCTGGAAGCCACACCAGTTTCCAGAAAAACTGCTTTCAGTGTGCATGTGGGATCTACTGTGTCTGTGGATAACTCAGCCAGCCGCCCTGGCCCTCAGAAAGTGGGAGAAGGAGGGCTGCCAGGACTCCAGGTGTCCCCCGGGAGACCTGGACAAACTTCCGTCTGGCCTGGGGCAGGAGTAATGACCTGGGATGGACGGCACCGTGCTCTCCCAGCCAGAGCTGCAGATTAGAGATGCTAACCTTTGCCTTCCCTGTCCTGGGGAGGCATCAAAGAGCAGATCTGCTTTCATTTTGGTCCCTCTTGGATTCCTGGGTCCCAGAACTTTGAATTAAACTTCAAACTTGTGACTGTGAGATCAGCTGCTTAAAAGAATATGAGAAATGACCATCTCTTTCTTTTAATTAAGTACAAACCAGAAACCAAATCTTCATCCCTCCCTTTCCCCACACAACCAGGGAGATTGTTCTTTCGGGCACCACGGTGAAGATATTTCCCAAAGAAATGAGGATTTGAGCCCCTTTAATATAAGCCAGACTTTGAAACTTCAAGAGGGAAGAAGCAATATTGTGGGATCATTGAATTTAAAAGATAATTATTTATAGACTTCACGTTTTCCAGCATTAAGGTGAAGGAATATTTATTATTATTATTTACAGAAATTGAGGGCGCCGCAGGGGAAGGACGGGAAATGGGCAGATGACGAGATGGCCTTCCTCACAGTATTTATGAGAACACTCCTTCCAGGAACTTACGATTATGCGAAATGGAAGCTTTGCTGCTATCCTTGTGCTTGGCAAGTGGTTTCTTCAATCTTTCCAAAGCACATTCTTTTCTCTCTACCCTTCCCCCGTCCCAGACCCTGAAGATAATTGAAAAATTGAACTGCGCTCTGGTATTCATTTAGAAAGCAAAATCTCCTCGGATGTCAGAGGGATGCTTTCGTGGCTTTGGTTCTGATGCGAGGGAAGTCACTCTCCCTTTAGACTCGTCCAATCACAATCAGCTCACAGAGCCAAGCATCCTACATGGCAGGGCCCATTTCCCACAGCACAGTGATCACTAATTGTGCTCATCACAGTGAGATGAGGCTTCTCGTCTCTGGCCTTTCTTAGGCTTCGGGGTTTCAGAGTTTCAAGGCAAACATGAACCTCTTGGCAGTTTGAATCGGTGTGCACTCACCAAAATTCAATTTCCCACCAGCCCATAAAGACCTTGTTTTTATAGTGAGCTTTAAAGATGGGCTGGGTCATCAGACACAGCCCATGGCGATGCCTGTTGTAGATGACAGTGCATTTTCCGGCCGCCAAAAGTGCTCTAAATGTTCCTCCCAGGTAGTCGCGCTCAGTAATTGTTTCCTAGGAATTTCAAAAGGAATAGAGAAATGTTTAGCATCAAATTTTTGCTGGGTCTATCCATGGAAGAGCTAACACCACACCTGCCTCCTCTGCAAGGCTTTTCCCCTTTCAGTCGATTGCTTTTAAGTTTCTTTACTTTTTAGCCATTCCCCTGATTGCAGAACTTCTAAGCCTGCTCGGCTGCATGGCCTGGCCTGAAAATCCCTTCTGAGTCTCAGTTTTCTTGTGAAGGGGGTGGGGGAAGGGTGAATCCCCAAAGTTTCTGGTCCCTACCATTCTATGGTTTGGCCATTTGCTGGTGGCTCACTCACAGTGAATCATTTCACTTTTTTGGTCCCTGTGTCCTCTTTGTGGGACGATGTTCTCTTTGGACTCTTGTCTAATTTGGCTACTTTCTGTACACATCGAGGGAATGTTGCCAGTGAGTCCAAAGAAGAAATGAGATGCTATTTCTTGGTGGAAGCGGTAGAGGGGAAAGAAAGTACAGTGGACAGAATCTGAATCAGATTGTCACTGGCTGTGGACATGTGATAACTAACGTTAACTATTTCAAAAAAATGGGTTAAAATGGGCCTTTTATCTGGACAAACTGCATTTCCGAACATGGCTTATTTCCGTGGATGTTTCTGTGGTGTTCATTCAGGTTGACAACGAGGCTGCCCAGCTGGGGACCGGCCTCCAGACGAGGACAGGTGTAGACAACAAGAGTCCATGCGTGAAAGGGAGAAAAAGAGGTGGGTGGCCTCCTAGGGCGAAAATGGGCACACCTGTGCACATAAAGAGGTTGCTGTCAGTGCTCCCTTAACCCCTAAAATTAAATTGTTACTGTGATTTTGCAGCCAGAAGGTATTCCAATTTTCTTTTGAAACTTTATAACCATTTCCCTTGTGGGCCCAGACAATGCCACCAGGTGCCCTGCATCATTGGAATGGTATGTGAGGTTGTCAGCGGGGTACCCTCCCCAGCCCCATGGTAATTGAATATTGAGTTGCAGCTATTTCTGGAAAATGTCTCACTTGCATTTTCTATCAATCCAGCCCATTGACATCTTAAATGACAGCAAGGCGTGCAGGAACGGCACTATAATTTTGAAATCATGAGCTAGATTAGCGTAGGGAAGGCTAGCGTAGGGAAGGCTAGCGTAGGGTCTTTGAAGACATTGTGAGCGAGCTGCAGATAAGATGTTCAGTCTTTTTCTGTTCACACACCTCAAAGGTGAACAAAACAAAACAAAAATCTTGCCGATTACATATCTGGGCTGGAAGCAGCCTGCTAGGTTGCCCTGGCCATTCACCGCTGGCAAAATAGAAGTCCCTGCTGTGTAGTTTTTCAGTTCAGCTTAAAATGACTTTAGTGAAAGGTCAGATGCTATGGCTCTGGGAGCACTTTGTTCTCGAACAGACGGTTAGACTTTTCTCCCCCTAGCATTAGACTGTTAGATGGTTAGACTTTTTCTCCCCCTAGCATTAGACTGTTAGACGGTTAGACTTTTTCTCCCCCTAGCATTAGACTGTTAGATGGTTAGACTTTTTCTCCCCCTAGCATTAGACTGTTAGACGGTTAGACTTTTTCTCCCCCTAGCATTAGACTGTTAGACGGTTAGACTTTTTCTCCCCCTAGCATCAGACTGTTAGACGGTTAGACTTTTTCTCCCCCTAGCATTAGACTTTTAGACTGTTAGACTTTTTCTCCCCCTAGCATTCTATCTAAATTGGTTTCTCTCATCAGTTTCTTGTCATCAGTCTCTACTTAATGCTCCCTTGAGCTGCTGCCACCAAAAATGGATATTTTATCACTGCTTCCATTTTTAATCACAGTCATTGCTTCCACCACCTCCGTTGATAATTAGAATGCTTCAAGGGACAATATTTTCATGCTGGTCCTTTGAAAAATTACGTGTTATTAAAAATTTATTTCAAAATTAAATACTTTTTGATTATGTTGCCTGACACTGGAAATTGTTTTCTTTTTGGAATTCTTGTAAGAAAAATATTCTGCTTTATTTTTGGTCTGTAAGAACTTCCGGATAGGGGGAGGGGCCAGATGGTCTCTGTACAAAGTTCAAGGCCTTGCTTTCCTGTCACAGGGTCACATAAAGCCCTGGTTAAACAGGGCTCGTGGGACCGAGCACAGCCCACATCTGGATTCTTCCCAGGTGTTCTTCACCTGAACCAGCAGAGAGGACTCTGGAGCTTTAGCACGTTTCCACTTACCTGGGAAAGCACTTCTTATTCATTTCTTCTTGGGATTACTCGTCAGAACATTATTATTAAATAATGCTTAAAACTAAAACCCAAACTCTACTGTGAGCTAGTCCTCCCAAATCTGAGACGCTCTGTGTGATTGAGCCACCTCGCCCAGAAATCACATCACTTTATTCTTCCTTGGGTGTTTGATTTTATTCCCTTTTTACAAATATGTGAACCCATCTTCCTGGTAAGTAGAATAAAAAAGCCCAAAGCTTAAAATGACTCACGTCTAAAAAGCTCTTTCCAACAAATCAGCAAGCACTTGGTCATGGGCTCTTAAGATAGTGTCACTTTAAAAAAGCAAACAGAAGTGATGTGTTTTTGCCTGAGACCTACAAAATGGGGTGTGGAAGGAAGACTGACACTGTGGGATCAATAGACCAGAATGTGTTGAGTCTAAACCCATGGGCCGGCAGTTCCCCGAGCTGAATGTGCATCTCTGTTGACATGTAAAGACACATTTGTGAGCAGAGGCTCACACCTCGATGCAGAGCCCGTCCCTGTCTTAGGACATTTGTGAAGCACAAGGTGCATCACCAGATGGGGAAGTCAATGCTGATGGCAGCCTCGGGTTTAAGATGTTGAGCTGTAATGGGGATTTATCGGTCTGGCTGCAGCTGGACCTGGTAAGTACCGAGCTCTGGCTATGCTTCACAGACCTGCTTTCAAAGCTTTGCTTCCAGAGTCAAATTCTATATACACAACGGACACATCTGCCCAATAGTCTTGTGCGTCTAAGAAATCTTGTAATCCCTGAAAATCTGCCAAGAAAAACACCTGTCCGCCTGGATTAAAGGCTCAGGTCTGAAGAGCTGGAGCGGTATGTGTCAGGGGAGAGAGAGCACCGCCTTGCTCAGCGGCTGGCAGGGGGGTCCAGGAAGGATGCAGAATCACCTGTGACGCTGCTGGAGAAAGGCCTCTCTAATCTGTCAGTGCCTGCTGCAGAGAGCAAAGGGGAGGAAAAGAGAACCCCGGTTCCAGAGTCTGAAAACAGCTTTGGTCCCTCTCTGGCATCCATGTGATGATTTTCCAACCCACAAGGCTGTTTGCTTTCCACGTCATTCACAAAGCTTGGCTAATTTCACGAGAACCCTAAGGCTTGTCTGGCCTTTGTCCCCATCAGCTTTTCTCCTCTGGCTCGGAGTTCTGGAATGCATTCCATCTGCCTTAGCACCTACCTTCCCCGCCACCCTTTTTTTTTTTTTCACTTTTTATTTTATATTGTAGTATAGTTGATTAACAATGTTGTGTTAGTTTCAGGTGTACAGCAAAGTGATTCAGTTATACATACCCATGTATCTATTCTTTTTTCAATTTTTTTTCTCATTTAGGTTATTACAGAATACTGAGCAGAGTTCCCTGTGCTCTAAAGTAGGTCCTTGTTGGTTATCTATTTTAAATATAGCAGTGTGTACGTCAATTCCAAACTCCTTTAACTATCCCTTCTCCCCACCATTATCCCCTGGTAACCATAAGTTCCTTCTCTAAGTCTGTGAGTCTGTTTCTGTTTTGTGAAAAAGTTCATTTGTTTCAATTTTTCTTTTTTAGATTCTGCATATAAGCGATATCATACTATATTTCTTTTTCTCTGTCTGACTTACTTCAGTCAGTGTGACAATCTCTGGGTCCATCCATGTTGCTGCAGATGGCATTATTTCATTCTTTTTTATGGCTGAGTAATATTCCATTGTATATATGTACCACATCTTCTTTGTCCATTCTTCTGTTGATGGACATTTAGGTTACTTCCATGTCTTGGCTACTATTTACAGCACTGCAATGAACACTGGGGTGCATGTATCCTTTCGGACCATGTTTTTCTCTGGGTATGTGCCCAGGAGTGGAATTGCAGGGTCATATGGTAGCTCTATTTTTAGTTTCTTAAGGAACCTCCATACTGTTTTCCATAGTGGCTGTACCAATTTACATTCCCACCAACAGTGCAAAAGGGTTCCCTTCTCTTCATACCCTCTCCAGCATTTATCATTTGTGGATTTTTTGATGATAGCCATTCTGACTTGTGTGAGGTGATACCTACCTTACCCCTTTAAATCAAATTCTCTAGAATGATGCAGTGAGGGGAGTTAGAAATTCTATGGGGTCAAGTGAGGTTTTTTAGTATTAATTAGGTGCATTAATGCTGCTTTGAAGCTACTTGAACATGTCCTGTGATTATGATTGCATTTGACTTTTCTTTCTATTTCAAACTTGGGAACTTTAGAAAATTCTCTATATTGGTGAAATTTTCAGAGTTTAATCCTTTAAAGCTGGTATTTTGAAGTTTGGACGCTGGGGCAAAAGTGAGTCTTCAGAAGGTTCCACCCTTCTGAAGTGGTAAAACCAGGTAACATAAATGAAAGGAAAACCCTCCAATTATTTCAAAGCTCTGAAAGGAAGAGAAAAAAGTGGACCTGAAGCAGAATGGAAGGAGTGGGCCAAAACCTGGTTGGGGAAAATGCCTTCCTAGGAGCTCCACCTAGCTCATGTTCATTTCTTAAATTTTCAAGCACTTGAAAAGCTACATACTTTCAAAAGCTAGAAGGGGAAGGGTATGGCGAGAGAAGCTGATGCCACATGAGGAGAAAAGGAGAGATGAAGCAGGGAAACCTGAGAGTGATGGTTGGCAAAGGTTATTGGATATGCAGGCAATATTTCTGTAAAAAAACCCCTGAGGTTTTTAAAGTATTAAGTGCTATAAAGAAATGGCCAGCCATATCAGAAATTGGACAGATGTATATATCAGAAGAACAAGCATGTAGTTAAGTGAAGACAATGAAGCCATACTATGCACAGAGATGTGTATTTGAATTTGTTATCAGCTTGAAAGAAAAGGCTTTTAAACGAACTATACCCTTATAATGACATATGTGTAAGTAGATGAGGTTTATCTATAAGAAGCTGAAACCCTAAGATAACAATGGCTTAAACAAAAACGGTTACTCCTCTCTCATACAAAAGGAATCTAGAGGTTGGTAGTCGAGGGCAGTCAGGATAATTTCAAGGAACATCAAGCATCTGTATTACTGTTTAGCCATCCTTAGCATAAGGCTTATGGTCCAAAATAGTTGCCCGAGCACCAGCCATTTCATCTGCATTCCAGCTAGTAGGAAGCAGATAGGAATAAGTAAAAAGGGCAAAGGGTTAGCTTTCTTTTAATGAGATTTCTTTCTTTCTACCCACATTGCATTTATCAGAACCTAGGTCACCCAAGAGTAAGGAGGATAAAAAGCTTATTCTGGGTAACCATGTGCCCAGCACCAAATCAGGCGTTTTATAACAAAGAAAAAGGGAGTCAATAGAGGCAAGAAATCAACTCGGCCACAACACATTTCTACTAGTGGAGTTTCTTGAGCACTTACGTACCTGGCTGGCTTGCATGGAGGGCAGGTCTAAGGTGTTAGATGACTCATAAGTTCTCCACATTCCCCTTACCCCTAATCAGCTTGAAGTATTCAGAGTGTGAAGGAGGGAAAACTGTGGCTTTTCTGAGAGGTCTGCTGTTAAGTGAGTTAGCTGCTGATTCCTGGGAAGGAATTTTCACCACGTACTCCGAGGAGGAAAGAAACATCTGACGTGTTATCCTCGTGTCCGACAGGTTCTTACTTACCTACCTTCATTCAAGTTATTGTCCAGCACATACTAAAGAATTTTCTATGTAAATAAAATGAAAGCCTGCTATCTGGTGTCATCCCTTTCCTTACACAACTCCCCTTTCCTCCCACAGCCCCACATAAGCTAGGTGTGCCTGTAGGAAGGAGATGGTGGCACAGACAGCAGAATCCACTCTTGTTAGATTCAGCTGAAAGGGGTTTATTACAGGTTATCGGTGCCTTGCAGAATTTCTGGGAGGCAGAGAGCCCAGCCCTGGCTGTGCACAGCCAGGAACAATGCATATGGAAACACTCAACCACATGGCAAGCTCTTCCAGCAGAAGCCCTGCTATTGTCGCCGCTGCCCGGCCCTTGGCACTGGGCACAGGATGCTTGATGTCTGCCGACTGCCCTGGCAAAACCCTGTGGGTGCCTCTGTCTCTGTGTCTGCCGGACGGGGGCTCTTCCTATGTTTGGTTGCCTCCTCTGGGTTCACTTCTGCCTTCTCAGATCCTGCCACGCTGCACCTATTGGGCTGGCCTTTGCCTGGGTGGCAGAATTCTGCTCCCAGGACACCTGAGGTGGAGGGAGAAGGTGGAAAGAGAGAGTACTGGGCAACCCAGCCTGTAGGCCCCCATCTATTACCACCAGGGGATAACCCTGAATTTGTCACTGCTCTTAACACATTACAAAGCAGCCAGTGCACACTCTCTTGTAAATGTCTTGAGACAGAAACAAGCCTTGATTCATTATCACGCCCACTTCAAACACGGGGGAGGATGTGAACCTCAGAAAGGCAATTCTGACCACACTCAGTCAGTTGGAACTTGAATTTGAGGCTTCTCTAGCGAAGCTGTTTCTTATCATACCTCATCGGCCTTTATTTTTTTCCCAGAAAATGTAAGCATTTTGGCTAGTGTCATGGGTTGAATTATATGTCCTAAAATTCATCTGTTGAAACCCTAACCCCTAGTGCTTCAGAATGTGACTGTATTTACAAATATGGCCTTTAGAGAGGTAATGAAGGTAAAATGAGATCATTAGGGTGGGCCTTAATCCAAGATGCCTGGTGTCATTATAAGAAGAAATCAGGACACAGGTACACATAGAGGGAAGAGCGTGTGAAGACACAGTGAGAAGACGGCCGTCTACATGCCAGGGAGAGAGCCCTCAGAGGAGCCAAGCCTGCCCACACCTTGACCTTGGACTTCCAACCTCCAGGACTGGAGCCAATAAATGTCTGCTGTGTAAGCTGCACAGTCTGTGGTGGTTTGTTAAGGCAGCCCTAGCAGACTAATACAACTAGGAAACCGATTTTGTCTTTCCAATAGAAAAAACTTTTTCAATGATATTTATATCGGTTTTTGGTTCTCTTCCTAAACTTAATGAGTTTGGGGAAATTTTTGGTCTCACCAGTGCTTATTCTTTCCCATTGATTCCCACAGATTTGCACTTGTCTGATTACCTAAATGCCACAGCTGGGTAGTCATCCGAGCAAGGTGCATTCAGGTAGGGGCCAGAGAAATGGGATTATGAGAGAGAGAGGCTTTACATTACCAAAGCCTGATGTGAACAGTGGAGGCTGTGGGTTTCAGAATGCCTCTATTTTAGGACAAAAGAGAATTTCTCTCTCTTGGAAAAAGCTGTAAGTACCAAAAGGGCGCTAACTTGGTAAATGCAAAGTTAGGAGAAATGGGAAATGTGTTTTCATTTGATGCGAGAGAGAACACTGCAGTTGTGGAAAGCCACCCCCTTGCCTGCCGCCACTAATGCCTGACCCTGCTCATTAGTCTCTGCTGCTTAACAGAGAACTGGAAAATTGCAATTCTCCGCACTAGCAGCCTCCATTCAATAAATCCTGAGCAAGCGGGCAGGAGCGAGAAATCGCCCAGAGCTCAGAGCTCGGAGCTGGCTTGCTGGGATTCCACGCTCCCACCCAGCAAGGGAGGCACTGTTTTAACTCAGGAACAACTGGCTGAGGATGCTGTGGCCTCTTCCTGTTCATTTCCAGCTTTTTAAAGAATGTGTTATCTTTGTTTTTATTGGCGTTTCATGAAATGGCTGCTCTGTGTCAACATCGTGATGAACTAGGTATACCAATTTATTTTTATTATTATTTTTTTCTCAGGAGGAATTGACCTTTTCCCTAACACTAGCTGCCTTGTTCTCTGGATGTATTTTGATCCAATTTGAGGCTTAAAGGATAAACATTCCAATTCTTGCTTTTCTTATTTGTCCCTTTACTTTTCCTGCCTGGAGGGCTGGGTTTGGATCCTTAAGAAGGAAGCCATGCTGGCTGTCCTTGGACCACTCGGTGGTAGCCCTGGTCCGGAGAGGGTCAGTGGCCAGCTCTCAGAGTCCCCAGGAGCCCAAACACAATGTGTCAGTTAGCTTATATGTATCAAGGGCAACCCAACTGACAGATGTTAATTCTTTCCAAGTTAACATTGTACTTTGAAAGAAGGTAGGAAATTCTAAGAAATTTGGCATTAAAATACCCCATTTGCAGGGCATACTAAGTTAAATGACTGTTATTTCTTGATGGCGTGCTAAAATTTAGGTCCTTTTATAGTACGCTGTATGCTTTGACTCCTAATCAAGGCAAACTCCTACTCAGGACAATTATATCCCAATTTACTGCTTATGTGCAAATTTCTGATCTACAGGATTAGGCCTTAGCAAGTAATATGTTTCTAGAAAATAAATCCTAAAATATGGAGGGTTATAAATGTGTAAATGAAAGCCTTTACCTGTGTGTGTGTGTGTGTGTGTGTGTGTGTGTGTGTGTGTGTGTGTGTGTGTGTGTGTGTGTGTGTGTGTGTGTGTGTGCGCACGCGCGCATGCACAAGCCCCTGTGTTCACGAATTACTACCGGTATCTTTAGGCAATGACTTTGCATCATTGTAAACAAATATGAGAGCTCCTTTGATCAAGTGTGTTGGTTAATATGATATATTTTGGAATGATGCTGAATTTCCAACTTTTAAAATCATATCCTGAGCTGTTACAGGATCCATGAGTAGCTCTGTTATACCCTGGATGACTACACGTCTGTTAATTTCTACAGAATTTATGCTAATTATTTGAAGTCTGCCACTTTGATGTTAACTGCATGGATGAAGAATACTTTTTCAGCAAGTGAAGAATAATTTTTCAAAAAGTGTTTTCTCATTGGTGAAGGGCCCCTGCCCCCCCTTCCCAATCTGGGCAGGTGGGTGTGAGGTTCGCTTTGGGTTCGGGCCTCCTCCCTCCACTCTGTCCCCTTCCCAGAGACCTTACCTGGCCACCTTAAAGGAGGCACACTCGCTCTTCCACTCAGCACCCTGCTTTATTTTTGAAATTTCTGAAATTCTAATACTTATCCGTGAATTTACCTTTTTATTTTCTCTTTTCCCAGGAGAGCAGGGTTTTGTGCTTGTGCTCTGTTTTCTCACAGCCCCTAGAACAGTGATGGGCCTGTACGAGGCCTTCCAGGTCATTTGCCGAACGACAGAATTTGGTATAAATTCTCCTGGACCACCTAGTAAACAGGCAGATTTTCCAAACTGGTAGACGGTACCATGTGTTTAGACTTGGGCTATTTAAGATTTCTTTTCCCCCCTAAGCAACATTAACTGGTCCATACAGAAGGCTGCCATCTTGGCCTCAGTCTAAGGCCCTGAAGGTAACAACATCCTGGGGAATAAAAACAAGACCTGGATTCTGAATCAACCCATGGCCAGCACTCACTGGGTGCTCTTGGGTGAGGCACCTTATGGTCTCTGAGCCTTTGTAAAACGGGGACGGTGGATATCCCCTGCAGCTCTCATAAACGTTTGCAGAAGCCAGACAAGGCACAGAATGCAAAGTTACTTTAAAACCTAGAGAGCCCCAAAGTTAGATTAGGTCTGAATTGTGTCTCCCCCCAAATTCCTATGCTGAAACTCTGACCCCCTGCCACCCCCCAACTGCCATTGTCTCTCAGAATGTGACTGTGTTTGGATATAGTGCCTTTGAAGAAGTGATTCAGTTAAAATGAGGTCATCAGGGTGGGTCCTAATCCAATCTGACTGGTGTCCTTATAAGAAGAGGAAGAGACCCCAGACCATGTGAGAACAGGGCAAGAAGGCAGCCGTCTACAAGCCAAGGAGGGAGGCCTCAGGAGAAACCACAGCATCTGACACCTTGGTCTCAGGCTTCCAGGCTCCAGAACTGTAAAAAAAAAAAAAAAGTCTGTTGTTTAAGGCACCCAGTCTGTGGCATTTCATAATGGCAGCCCTACTGGTTAATACAGCTGCTCAGTAAGAAATTTTGATGGGCTGTAGGGCTGATCTGTGTTTATCAGTTCACAATCTGTGTTTGTCATGCAAAGAGGATTATAGTTTATCAAACCGTTCTTCCATTGGATGGATTTTCATGACAATATCATAGACTTGTCATATCCATTTGGGATTGTCTTTACCCAGTAGCAGTCCCTTCCGTTTATATTTATGATTCTCAATTTTCCATTTGCCATCAAATGATCTGTAAAAGAAAATCCACTTACGTCTAGGAAGGAAGATCCATTTAATGCTCAGGGAAGACTGGTTCTTAACATAACGACATCTTTAAGAAGGGCTGCCTCAGCGTTTCTCTTATGATATAATAAAATGAAAAACAGCAGGGCCATTCCCTGTCTCAGTTTCTGCAAGGAAAAGGCAATATTTCAGGAAAATGGTGTAAGGAATACCTAGAGCCGTGCAAAGTATAAATCTGAATAGGACTGGGTTTTTTCCTGGTGGGGAGGTCATGGCAGCACTGAATCCTGAGACATCCCAAGCCCCAGGGAGCACCATTTCTTCATCAGGCTGGGGCCACCGGCAGTGCTCTGTGTTGTGCCTTGGTTGTTTGATGAAGTGTCTTCCCAGGGAGGAAAGTCTAATTGCTTGGGACGCTTTTGCAGCTGTGCCTTTTGTTCTCAGAGAGAAGATAGATGGGGACATGGAGAGGTGGATAATGGGTAGGTAGACGGATACTGTGGCGGAAACAGTCAGCTGTCCCGCCTGATAGGTTTTTTTTTTTTTTTTTTTTTT
>NW_006798409.1:279511-285723 GCF_000442215.2 Lipotes vexillifer | reverse complement strand
CAGGCTCCGGACGTGCAGGCTCAGCGGCCATGGCTCACGGGCCCAGCCGCTCCGCGGCACGTGGGATCTTCCCAGACCAGGGCATGAACCCGTGTCACCTGCATCGGCAGGCGGACTCTCAACCACTGCGCCACCAGGGAAGCCCCCGCCTGATAGGTTTTAATCCTCACCACCTCAGAGTGCCTCATGTCTCTGAGACCAGATGCTCCAGGCAATGGGCCTGGCAGGTTTTGGGTGAAGTCTGAAGGTCTGTGGGGGGCCCTGGTCCACGGAACATGGCAGTTGGGGTCCTACTCACACCTCCTGAGCTCTATGGTCAGGAAGTGGGTTTTCCTCTCATTCTTCAGGGGACTTGGCAATTGCTATCTTTTTGTATCACACCAGTGGGTTGGAATAAATAATCTCTTGACCATTCTCCTGGTAAGCTTTAGAACTCCTTCGTGGAGGGACATACAGAAATGATCAAATTCCAGGACCCCAGACGGATACAGGTGATAAGGACTGCTCAGTCCCCAGCAGTTTACAAGGCGCTCAGGCTCAAAAGCCACTGCCAGGAACTGAATGGGATGTGTTTTGTCCACGTCAGGCATCGCGACCCTGAATAAAAACGTCAGGTGCAGCCCACCCAGTGCAGATGTGAGCGGCAGCAGAGGACAAGCGGGGTGGCTGCAGGGAGATCTGGAAATGAAGATGGCTCAGGTCCCCTGCATAGCTCACTGAGGTCTACTGTCCCTTCTGATGGAGAAGCTGTGCAGAGCCCGGTGGCCTCAGGGCCTCCCAGTGGCAGGAACTGGCACCATCCTTCTTCTGCACTCTCCCAGGTGTCTATTCACAGGACCTGGGAGTCCTCTTTAGGTGGAGGAGTCTCTGTGCTTTGTGCTGCTGAGCAGGGACCATCCCAACAAACACAAGCCCAGCAAATGCCACAGGCCACCTGAGGGGCCTGATGCCTTGACACCCCTGCCTGGCTGTGTTTGGCGGTTGCATGGCCGGCCCTGCTGGAAAGCATCCTTTCCCCTTTGTGTTGGGGCCCAAGCATCCATAAATCTCACCACTGAGCAGATGCAGGGCCCTGGCCGGGCTGGAGAACCACGTGACTGTCCACATCTGTCTCTGACGTAGCGAGGCCTGCCCGTCACAACTGGGCCTGTGTGCAATTTACACCATGGCCTGGATTTGCACGTGACACTGGTGACTAGTTGCAGCAGGCTTTTAAAAAGTTTAAAAAAAAATTCTTTTGGCCGTGCTGTGTGGCTTGTGGGATCTCAGCTCCCAGACCAGGAACTGACCCTGGGCCATGGCAGTGGAAGCCCAGAATCCTAACCACTAGGCCACCAGGGAACTCCCGGAGCAGGCTTTTAAAAAAATATTTTTACTTCTCCATTTTTGAGATGAGCAAACTGAGACTCAGAGAAGCTAGAACCTTCCTGAGAGCCACAGAGCAGGCAGAGACACCCCCAATCCACCTCGCCTTGACTCACAGCCCTGCTTCTGCCAGTGGCCTCATCCGGGCCGGGAGGGTCCGAGGGTTGGGAAGGAGTCAGCTCCATCTGCCAGGAGGCTGGAGGGCTCTGTCCGCCTGACGTGAGGCCTGCCTTTTGTTTATTCTCTGACATGGTGCTGGTGACAGGCACTGCTCTGGGCATGGAGGGGTTTAGCCCACCCGGGGCTCCCTGGCATGAGAATCCACCGTCAGTGGGAGTATCGGAAGATGCCCACCTCTGCACGCCTGGGCCCCCCTTCTCCCACCGGGGCCCTGACCATCCCCTATACCCCTTTAGACAACGCTTCCTGACGTCATTCCAAGTGGCCACGTTTTCCGCCCGAGAGGAGGGGCCTCACGTCTTCTTCACCATGTCACCTGAGGTCACAATGCGCCACGGAGGCTTTGCTGTGGCACCTCCCAGTCTCCTCCTCGAGAGGCCAGGTGGTGGAAGAGGGGGACCCCCTGCCACGTGGAAATGAAACGGTTCCCACCCAGAGTGAGTGACTTGGTGTAGTCCTCCAGGAAAGGCCTGCACTGGGCAGCCGCCTGGCTTATTGATTAACGGACTCACTTGCAATCATTGGTTACTCATGGAGCACCTACGAGGTGCCGAGCCCTGGCTGAGCCACTGGAACAAGGCAGGTGATGTCCCCGCCCTTACGGAGCTCATGCTGTAGTGGGACGATGGACCACAAACCAGGGAGGGGAGCAGCAAGTAGAACAAGATAGTGATCGCCCCAAGAAGAGCCACAATGCGGGGGCGGGTGGGGGACGGGGTGGGCCCTGGAGGGAGCACACCCTCCCGGGGCCCTTCCTGTCCCCAGCAGGCATGGCTGAGGTCCCACCTCTGGGTCTCAGCTGCTGCTGGTGGTAGGCATCTCTCCTCTGCCCTGGAGTGACGGGGAAGGGAGGCTTTCATGTGGCCACCCTGCACCCTCCGTGGTCACCATCACCCAAGACATGGGTGAAGAGCCTTGACAGGCAGCTTGATGACAGGCAGCTTGATGACTGAGATCTCTGCAGGGCTAGGGGCTCTGGGCACGGGCAGTGGTCCCTCAGATGCTCTCCCCCAACATCCCTTCCCTCCTGCAGCGTCTGGGGTGCTCAGAGCTCTGCTTTTCTAGCTCCCAGGACCACACGGATCCATCTCCAGGCCCTCACATCATTTGCATTGAACACTGTGCCGCCGATTCTAATTAGCTGTCCCCTCTGCACCACAGTCTGGGTCCCCCTCCTGCTTTGTACGTCCTTGGACGGCTCAGCAGGCGTAACCATGGCAGACCTTCCCCAAGAAATGCTTGACTCTACAAAGTAGAAAGAGTAACGATTCCTGAAATATTAGTGGTTTCTTTTTTAAACACTGGAATACTTTTCAAACGAGGGAGAAACTGATAAATCACTTTTGGCTGAAGATATTCGTTGAACATATAATTGTGAAATTCATTTTCATGACCCCGCCCTTACTGTCTCATTATACATTCTCTAAATATACATAATTTTCCGCATCTTCATTCATCATGTGTCAAAAAATAATATTGCCGTTTTCTTCCATTATTGTAAAAGGGAAAAGATAAACCAGGCTCTTCAGAAGCTTCAGCCTGCAGCAACATTTTAAATCTGAAAAAGAAATCTCCCATCTTCTGTTGAGTCAGAGCTCATTTTCCCCCCTTTGCAATCACGGTACAGTAGATGCAAGAGTTCCTCCGGGAGGACAGGGACTTGGGTCTCCAAACCATCTTATGACAATCTTGGTACAGAAGCTGCTGCCTCTCCTTCCTGCTGTGGGTAGGTGAGCTGGAGCCATCACATTTCAGGTTTGCTAGATATTTGCACTTTAGTCCCAGGCTCATGTGATAACATTAGTGAAACATTTTTAAAGGATGAACTTGAGGTTCAAGAAACTCCTATCCCTCCTAATGGCCCTGCCCCTTAGAGAATCTCTGAAGAAAGGGCCCTGCAGTGTGAATTAAAATGTGGATGGCTACCCGAGGCACTAAGAGAAAATCCCACTATTCTCCATATCATCTGGGTTCTCATGGGTTAAAAAAGATCGTCCCAAATAGTCCCTGGACATCAGTGCACTCAAAATCTCTGCACTTAGGGGCCTCGGCAGTCAATCTGGGATAGAGGAAAACAATTCTGCTGATTTAGGTCATGGACCCATCAGTCCGGCAAAGGCTTTACAAAGCCAGCATACTCTCCGCCCAGAGAGAGGTGGGATTGGAGGGCTCTGGGCAGAACCTGCTTAGTCTCTGGGAAAATTGAGAGAAGCCTGCTCAAGGACCTACAGAGGAAATGTCACGCAACCAGATGCATCGCTCTCTCTCTCTCTCTCTCTCTCTCTCTCTCTCTCTCTCATCTATCTACTTATTCTATCATTCTATCTATCTACCTATCTACCTATCTATCTACCTATCTATCATCTATCTTTTCTAACTACCTAGCTATCTAGCTAGCCATTTATGAGAGAGAGAGAGAGACATTGTGTGAGAGAGAACAGGACAGAGTAAACAGGAGAGAAGGAACCTGTCTCGCATATATTCCCAGTGTCCTCTACCCTCTATGCTGGGGGCGCTGCCTGAATACTTTCATCCAAGGGCACTAAGACAGGCATTGAAGAGATGGACCACATTTAGGTTAAGTGATGAACTCAGGCTGCCTGGTGACAAAGTCAAGGAATAGAGCCTTGTCCCTGCTCCCTGGCTGGGCTTCCTCTCCTGCCTCAAATGCCCCTGATTTTCCCATCCCCAAGCTAGACGTGCTCTTCACACTGTCTGGCCCCTCTGCTCTAGGTGTGAGCCCAGGGTGGCAGGGTTGCTCTCCGTCCAGGTGCCAAGTGGTGGGCTCTGCCCCCAGTTCTTCCTGGAATTAACCTCAGGACCTTGTTTGCTACTTCATCTGAAGCCAAGTAGCTGGATCTCAACTCTGCCTGCATCTTGGAATCACCTGAGAGGCTTTTTTAAAAAGTAGGGCTGTCTGGCCCTACCTCCAGAGACGCTGATTTATCTAACTTGGTCTTGTTCTCAGGAGCTCTTCCACTGTGGCCATACAAAGAGGCAGCCCTGAGTCTGGGGTGGGTCCTTGTGTCTGTATTAAAAAATAATGCCTTTGGGACTTGCCTGGCGGTCCAGTGGTTAAGGCTCTGCACTTCCACTGCAGGGGTCATGGGTTTAATCCCTGGTCCAAAAAAAAAAAAAAGCAAAATAAATAATGTCTTTAATGATTCTAACGATTAATTTTCACTAGACCGAAGGAGTGATTAGAGGGTTTTATTTATCTGTTTGTTTTCAGCATTTAGCTGGAAAGGTCACAGCACACAGGGGCAATCAGCACAGGTGATCACTTCGCTTTGGCTTGTATCCTATTTTCAATGATCGTAACCGTGAATGAGTTCAATCCTCTGCCTTGGCAAAAAATGCGAAGCCTACCTTGTTGGAACAAAATGTAAGACTTGTGAAAGTCCAGCTTGATTGTGAAGGTCGAATGGTGTCATCCCTCTGTGACAATGATAAAAACAGAAGCCCTAATTCAATAAGTAAATCTCATTGGTAATAGAAGGGTGTGTGCACAGAAACTCAGCGACTTTTTTAGCTCCAGTTGTTGTATCACTGGGTCCATATCTGTAGCACTATTTAAATTGTATCTACATGAGAAACTGAGGAAAGTAACATCACTGCTAAAATTTAAAAAGAAATTTTAATTGAAGTGTAGCTAATTTACAGTGTTGTGTGAGCTTCAAGTGTTCAGCAAAGAGATTCAGTTAAACATATATATATATATATATATATATATTGTTTTTCAGATTCTTTTTCATTACAGGTTATCACAAGATATTGAGTATAGTTCCCTGTGCTATACAGTAGGTCCTTGTTGTTTATCTATTTTATACATAGTAGTGTGTATCTGTTAACCCTAATGTTAAATGGGGCCATAAGAACAGAAAATCATGCACAGAAAATATCTATGATGTTGAGACTGTGTCTTTGAGTTTCATCGTCCCTCCCTCACAGGGGTAGAGGCCAAGGAGCCAGAAGATGCTGCTTCTGAGCTCGGAGGAGGTTCGGGACGCACTCCACGGGCTTGTATTTTGCAGACTAGGTCTTGTGCTGGGGGTGGTGCCATGTGGTGCCCTGGAGGCTTTGTTGATCCAGAGCTACTGTCCGTCTTCCTGCTCGCAGCTCAGTGATTGCCTTATGTTTGTGTTTTTCTTGCTCCAGATGGGCAGAAGAAGGTTCAAGAGGAGTTTGACATCGACATGGATGCGCCAGAGACAGAACGCGCAGCAGTGGCCATTCAGTCTCAGTTCAGAAAATTCCAGAAGAAAAAGGCTGGGTCCCAGTCATAGCGGGAGAGCCCCTTCCTAGTCTGCCAGAAGTCACCACCTTCAACCACCCTGTCAAGAAATTAAAAGAACAACACCTTCGAGGGAAATCATCTGCACATGATACCCACGTGCACCGCAGTCCCGCAATGCATGTACAGAGACCCGTGATATTTATACCCTTGTAGGAAGGCATAGACTATGCAATTGTGAGCGGCTTAATATCTGTTTATCTCCAGTATCATTCCTCTTGCAACTGATTATTTTCCTTGATGTTGTAATAAAATGGAGTTGAGGTGCATGATTCAAGTGTCTGCCTCCACTTGTCCCTTTATATTAACTTGGGAAGTTACCGTTGCTAGAAGTAAGGCTAGGTGTCTATTTTCTTCTCCCTCGAGTTAGAGC
>NW_006798409.1:249529-279443 GCF_000442215.2 Lipotes vexillifer | reverse complement strand
GAGTTTTCCTGCTGAGAATGGGAGATGCGTCCTCAGCTGTGCCTGTCTCATTTGGAGAGTTCTAACCTCTGACTGGCGATGGCGATGAATTTTCTTCTTATGATTGGATTAGAGCCCTGGATCCTGGGGTGCTAGAGAGTCAGAATGTTCCCTGGGGAATTAAGACTCATCCAGGAGAGCAAGAAGGGGGAGGGTGATGCATCTGTTTAGGGACGGTCACCCAGATTTACACAGCAGGCGCATTTTGCATTTCGGAGCTCCGCAGGGGATGCCCTCACCATTGAGGGCCCCGTCTGCCGCTCACCTGCAGCTCTCCGTACCTGGGGTGCTCCAGGGCCAGGTGGCTCTCTGGTCTGCCCTCCCATCCCCCTCCGCAGCTCCTGACACCCCTCAGGGAGTGAGTTGCCGCCTGTTAGGATTATTTAGTACACCCTGCAATTTGGAGAAGCTGCAAGTTCTCTCCCATCCCATCTCTTCCCCTGCAAACCTCGTAGGTAAATTGCTTCCCACACCCCAAAGGGTAGGCAGGGAGAAGAGGGCTGTCACATGCAGAGAATATACTCCTTCGAGCCAAGAGCCGGGGGCGGGGGGTGAGTGCCTGCCTTGGGGCGGGGGCCCCGAGACTGGTTGTTGGTTTGAGCTTTGCCGCGTGAGGACCTGATGTGGAAGCTGCATTTCGTCTTCATTCCTTTTCCTGGACAGTTCTCTGGGGCTGCTAGGGACAGGGCGAACTCGGGCTCCTCTGATGGGTTACCAATTAGACAAGCACTAGTTAGGATCATTGCAGCACTGGCAAGCAGCCAGGGCTCCTTGGGACTCCTGATGGCCTGTGGTCCCCGCTGAAAAGAGGACAGTGGGTTGAGGGAACTCTCCATAGAAAGCTTCATTAGACACCAGGGGTATGAATGTGACGTAGCCTTCTTTGGAGTTCCCTGGAGCACCAGTGTAAAGAAAGTTGGGAACGAAATGAGTGCTTAAGGAATTCCGATGAATTCCCTCTACATCCCATCTCACAGCAACCCCATTGCTCCCTCATTCTCTCCAATATTTCACATAAAGGAAGTGGGATATCCCCTTGCTGGATGTGTCTGGACCTGATGGCCAGCACAGTTCAACAAATCTGGAAGCAAACCTGGTTTTATAGTGAGGATGCTTCCCCAAGAGGGGACTTTTCGTGCAAAGCAGGGAGTCCTAGGGAGGGGTTCTTCCCCAATATTCTAAGGGACAGGAAACTCTCCCTCCCTCCCTGACAAATCCCCATGGGAGCAAATGGAGGGGAGTGGGGTGAGGGCTGTGATGTTTGGAGAGACCCCTCAATGATTCTGATACACCTTCATTCCAATCAAGGACAAGGGTGTATCTTACTTCTTGTGAACCACAGGGATGAATTTAATTTTTTACTTCCCAGGTGGATTCATGAGGGTCTAAAACTCCGGCCAGCTGCACTGGGTGGTGGGGGGGGGACTCCAAATGTGCCTCCCTCTGTGTGGAATTGGGTGTGTTGGGTCTATGGGTTCATGGAGCCAGAGGAAGAGCAAGTGGCTCATGACCCCTGCCTTTGGAGGGCCTTTCTGCTCCCGTGGGCTGCAGTGTTCATTGCAGAGAAGAGGATGGAACTTTCCTTTCCAGGGTGCACCCGAGCTGGGCTGCACATGGTGTCAGTTTCATCTCATGCATGTTTCTTGAACTCTACTACATGTATGTACTTGGTGCTGTCACGGTGCTGGCAGGCTGGTGGGGAAGAGGCACTGATAAATAGACAGTAAAATGGGGAGATTCATACTGCAGTGCAACAGAGGGAAGACAGCTCATCCAGGCTTGGAGAATCATTCAAGTCTTCCTGAGGAATTGCCACCCTCAGCAGCCATCTGAAAGATGGTGGGAGTTGTAGTTAAATAGCCTGGGTTGTTGGCTGGTGGAGAACAGTCAGGGCAAAGCCCAGGAGAAGGAGGTGCTGAACTTTGCAGACCCAGAGATACGATGTATTAGCAGACGCCAGCTCGGGGTGTGTGTACTGCCGCTACCCAAACTTGGGCAGGCCAAGAGACAGGACCCCGGCACTTGGGACTTAGAAGTGACCAAGTGACCGCAGAGAAATTTACCTTGAGCAGCTGGTTTCCTTACCATCAAGGTGATGATGAAATCTTCTTGGCAAGGTAGATGGGAAGATGTTAGGGATTTAAAATATCTCATTGTGGGTGTGTGATAAATGGAAGATTATTAATGATAAACCATGAGGTAAAGAGTCAATCATCACCTCCATTACCAGCATGCTTTTTCTTGAGTCAACCCAATTCATGGAACTCTGCTTCTCTTGGCTGTAGCCAGCTGGGCCAGTGGCGGGCATCTGACCCAAGAGGTGGGCTCTGACAGTCGGAATCTTTTCCTCGTGAGTTTGAACCAATAGCCATGGGACCTGAGCCAGTTAACAGGAAGGAGATATTGAGCAGGGGCTGGAGCTGGTATTGTGGCAGGTTAAAGCTGCCCAAAAATCTAAAAACAAACATTTTTTTTGAAAGAAGCTGCAAAAATTCATGTGGAGAGAGATGCAGGGGGATGCATAAGAGGATCCAAGACCCAAGATATATGGGCCCACAAGAGATGGGAGGGCAGCCTAGGTTGACTCATTTGGTTGAAACGAGCAGAAACCCACTCACATGAACTAAAAAAAGAAAGAATTACTCAGGTCTCACAGACATCCAAGAATAGAACATCCAAGACATGCAGGAAAAAAATAAAATACCACGGACAAGCAGAATTACCTGAATTTATAACTAAACTGGGGTACAGTGAGGGAAGAATTGATGTCTTTATAATATTGTCCTTAGAGCATTTTATGACTTTCAGTCAAGTTTTATAGTTTTCTTCATATAGGTCTTGCATATTTCTTTTTGTTCTACTTCTAGGGATTTCATAGTTCTTTTGTCCTTCTAAATAGAATCTTTCCCCAAAGTGTTCTCTAGTTGGTTTTGCTGTTTTCTAGGAAAACTACTGATATCTGTATATTTAACTCATTAACTGAACTACATAATATCTGATCATTTTTCAGTGGATTCTTTAAGATTTCCAAGCACACAGTCTTATCTATGACCTGTAATTAACAATATTTTTTCTCTTCTTTTCTATTATTTTTAGCTTCTTTCTTTGTTCTTTATTGTCTTCCTTGCACTCCATCCTTGTGTTTTGAGGGAGGCGTAGGGATTTTTCCATCTCAAGTGACAGTGAGAGACCAGCTCATGCATGAGGTAGGCATTTCCATAGGTCATTTAATTGGGTTCTTTGATTTTAACTTCATGGGGTTGTCTTTTCTCAAGTCTTGCAAGCCTAGTATTGTACCTTTGAATGCACACATTTTGTATACCCTGAAGTTTAACCTCGATAAATTAGTATAATTGTAGGGGAAGATTAGATAGGGGGAAAGAGTTTACGATTAGCGTTTGTTTAGAATTTGTGTTTAAGGTGAGGATTCATACGAATGGCATGTTAAGGAGTTTTCACTTGACTCCAATTCAAATCATGGATGATCCAGGTGGGGTTTCTCAGTCACTGTGCAATGTCCAATATCCTAGCTTGGGCTGCTATAACATAATACCATAAACTGGGGGGCTTAAACGATAAATATTTATTTCTCACAGTTCTGGAGGCTGGAAGTGCCTGATCAAGGTGCCAGCAGATTTGGTTCCCCAGTGAGGGCTCCTCTTCCTGGCTTGCAGGAGGCAACCTTCTTCTTCTTTTTAAACTTATTTTATTGAAGGTCTAGTTGATTTACAATGTGTTAATTTCTATTGTACAGCAAAGTGATTCAGTTATACATATATATACACACACACATACACATACATACATATATATATGTGTATATATACACATTTTTTTCATATTCTTTTCCATTACAGTTTAGCACAGGATATTGAATATAGTTCCCCGTGCTACACAGTAGGACCTTGTTGTTGATCCATTCTCTATATAATAGCTTGCATCTGCTAACCCCACACTCCCAATCTGTCCCCCTCCCCCCTTGGCAATGACCTGTCTGTCTCTAAGCAGACGGCCTCCTTCTTGCTGTGTCCTCACATGGTGGAGAGAGAGAGCTCTGGTGTCTCTTCTTCTCTTATAAGAGCACCAATCCCATGATGGGGGGTCCACCCTCATGACCTGTTCTAAACCCTGTTACCTCCCAAAGGTACCGTCTCCTAACATGATTGCGTTAGGAGTTAGGGTTTCACCCTATGAATTTTGGGGGGGCACAAACATTCAGTCCACAACATCCACCTTCTCAGGGGCAGGGCTCACCAGCTCTCCCGAAAGTCCTTTACTGTAATGGGATTGGACTGAATAACACACTGGCCTTGCTCCACAACCCCACTGAACCACCACCTGGCTCTGATGTGTTCTCATTGCCACTGTTTCCTCTTAGTTGCTGCTTTGACGTTTTCCTCACAGCTGTAACAGTGGACTCTGCTCAGTGCCACGTTGCCCTTTTGGAAATAGTTTGTTCTTTTGCTAACAGATGCTTAATTGAATATCGGTGACTGTTGCTTTGTTTTATGTGACCTCCCTGGGAGTCAGGGGTGGGTCTGCAGGGCAGGGATAATGATGGGTTTGCATAGGGCCTCATCAGGGTTTATGGATAAAACGACCAGAGGATTGTCAAAAGTACAACACTGAACTAGCCCTCTCTCTGCTCCTTGCCCTGTAAAGCAGATGTGAATATGAAGATTTTGAATCCCCAAAGCTACCATTCTCGTTATTTCTATGTGCCAGTGTTGCAGGGTCTCTGCTGCTTGAGAATTTAGAAACATGCCATCACACGAGTTGTGACGGCTCACAAAGTGTGGGTGGATGGAGAAGGGCTTCTCTGTTAGTGCTTTCTGGGTTTCAGGGAGGGTTTTCTTTTTACAGCCCCTCAACTAAAGAAGCATTTCCTAGCCCACCTGCGAAATGAACTGAGGAGTTCCAGTGAGATGACTGTCTTTTCCCAAGCCAGGCTGTCATTGACTTATGAGATGGATTCCTGCACAGAGACACCTGGTTGCAGGTGAAAGCACAGTTAGACTGGGAGAAGTCTTCCCTGCCATGTTCTCATGTGTACCTTACTTATGCCAGAAACATCACCCTGACTACATGTTTCCCTCTGGTACTGCCACGGCCACCCACGCCCTAGTCCTCTAACCATTCACTGTGCTGTGAAAGCCACACACGGAGCATATCCAGCTCGAGACAGGAGAGCTTATGCCCCACTCTCTAATGATCAACTGGTCCAAAGGTCTGGGTTGACCTGATAACTGGGAGAGAGCCTCACCACTCACACCGGGATCACTTCACTGTTCCTCTGATTCCTCCACTTTTCACCCACTGTTCTCTTTCTAGAACATTCCCCTGTAGCAGCCAGAGTATTCTTTTAAGAATGTGAATCTGATTGTGTCACCTTTTCCTTGCCTTATTGCCCCCACACTTAAAACCTTGCACCAGCTTCACTGTGCTCTTAGGATAAAGCCAATCTCCTTGACGTGCCCTCTCCCCTCACTTTCTGGATATTTCAGGTTTTCAGATGTGCTGGCCTTCCTCCCATGTCAGGCCGTTTCAGTCTGCCCCTCAGTCTTTGCATCCGGTTACCTCCTATCATGCTTTAGTTCTGAGCTGACAAGTTACCTTCTGGAGCAGTTGAGGTAAAACTAACTGCTGGAAGAGCTCAGCCCCCAAATCCAGGAGACTACACCCAACAGAAGCTTATTTCTTACTCAATGCAGAGCCTGATGCAGGTGTTCTGAGCCGTGGCTGTCCTCCTCAAGGAAGATGGCATCAAAGGTTTGTAAAGGGCCAGGCCCAGAAATGACTCAAAGCAGTTCCACTGGTCTGAACACAGGCACGTGGCTACACCTATTTTCTAGGGAAGCAGGAAATTCATCCACCTGTGTGCTCAGGAGGTGGAGGAAACACACCACTGTTTCTGGTGCAACTCCTCCCCTCACACCCCTACCCCACACATAAGGTCCTGTTCTTGAAGGCTCTTATTACAGCTTCACTTTCACATGCATTTATGTGCTTCTTTGATCAGTGTCACATCCTCTGCTCAGCTCCGTGAGGTCAGGGACATCCATTTGATGACAAGTTAGTTGCTTGCTAAATATTTGCTGGGAGAGTGAATGAATAAATACATATCCAAGTTGCATGTACTCTGAAGAAATCAGCTCCCATTGTATTTGAGGGCATGAAGATCCATATTTGAGAGACATAAAGGAACCCTGTGTTTTCATTCAGTCAACAGCCAAGCAAGACCTTGATTTGGTCAGAGTTCAAAATCAGCCTTCATGTTTCATTTTTCTTTCTTAAGAGGGTCTTAGAAAGGCAGTCATGTGGTGGATTTTTTAAATCAGCCCAGCTGACAATGCGTAGACATACAATAGAATCAGGACAGATGGACACAAAGACATGTACATTTCTAGGACACTTCCTTCCAAAAAATAAAAATAAAAAAGCAAACAAATCCCCAAGCCTGTGGTGGCTGCAAAGACAGCAGGTGTCTGAACACTGCAAATCCAGGATCCTGCTTAGCATATTTTTTGTCATTCCTTCCATGTGGAATGAAGCTCCTCCTCTCAACCTACCCTCCCAGGGGAGCAGACCGCCCTGCACCTGTGGTCAGCAGAGCCAGGCTTTGGCTCCAACTCAGTTACTTCCACCGGTGCTGTCCTGGGCAAGAACCATAACTTCCACTGGCCTCAATTTGCCCCTCTGTAAAGTGGGTATAATAAAGTCTCCAAGGTGGTAGGGAGGGAACAGAGGCCCTTCTGTGTGTCAGGCTGAAGCAAGCCACTGAGCACTTTATACATATATTATCTCATTGAATCTTAATAATCTTATAAAGTAGGTGCTTTATCTCCATTTTACAGATGAGAAAACTAAGGCTCAGAGAGGATCAGGAAATGCTTAGGGTCATGCAGTTAGTGAGGGGTGAAGTGGAATCTCTCATCTGTGTCTTACTTGAGAGCCTGCGGTCCTTGACACCTGTATCACTCAGTACAAGGCATCAAATACCAATTTCTTATGCACATAGGGTGGCTTTAGTGGTCTACAATCTTTAGTGGTCCCCATGATGCCTCCCTCATTCATTCAAGCCCTTAGGAGTTCCTTTTGCCTCCGAATTCAAACAGGGGTGGTAGATAAAATAATGGCCCCCAAAGATGCCCATGTTCTAAGCCCCCAAAAATATAAATATGTTACCTTAGATGGCAAAAGGGCCTCTGCAGATGTGATTAAGTTAAGGATCTTGAGGTAGGGAGATCATACTGGTTGTCTGGGAGAACCCAATGTAATCATGGGGTCCTTATCAGAGGGAGGCAGGAGGATCATGTTAGAAAAAGATATGATGATGGCACAGAGGTTGGAATGATGCCCTTTGAAGACGGAGGAAGCCGCTGTGAGCCAAGGAATGCAGGTGGCATTCAGAAGGTGGAAAAGGCGGAAACAGCTCTTCCACCAGAGCCTCTAAAAGGAACTCAGCCCTGCCCAAACCTTGATTTTCAATCCTTAAAATGCATTTTGGACTCCTGACCTCCACAGCTGTAATAGTAAATTTGTGTTATTTCAAGGTACTGGTTTGCTGTAATTTGTTACAGCAGCAATAGGAAATTCATACAGTGGTGTTTTCTGTCTGGGCTGTATCTCTTGTACCTTAGCACTTGGTGTGATCTTGTAACTTACCTGCTATGTGTGTGTTAATTATTATCGCACTAGCTAATGGAGAATCCCTTGGCAGGGGGAGACCACAGTTTACCCCTCTCCATAAGGACAGTGCAGACACATCAGCGTGTTGAGTAGAAATCTGTTGAGGTCCAAGATGGTGGCCCAGTGATGAGGCCATTGAGATGACCGGCAGATCACCGTGTCACCAGGGTGGGTCTCAGTGGATGGAAGCTGCATAGCATCGTCACACCCACATTTTCTGTGGGATCCCCCAAGGTGGGAGGTGTTGATGGCTGAAGTGATCTGGCAGCATCACGGCATCAACAGCTGCCAAGACCGCACAACTGTGGGCAAAGGCCACACATAGGCGTGTCCTGCTGCAGAGGTTGGCCTGGGGCCAGCACTGGCTGTCATCGCAGATCTTCTCGTGGTTCAGGTGTTGCTAAGGCTCTTTTGTGTGTGATCTGTTTGCAACCCAGCTAGCTGGCAGCCTTTGCAGCACTAGGGCACTGAGCCAAGCTGATGAGCACAGTGGCCATGGGAATGGCTTTGCTGCTGCAGAGCTGTGAGTGGGGAGGGGGCAGTGCAGACTCTGCAGCATTTGTAATTTTCCCCCAGCATTGCCACCCTCCTGCTGCAGTGTAGCTCCAAGTGCATCCTCCTGGTGGAGCTGAATGTTGGATGGGAAAGCAGGACTCGGGATCCTTTATTAATGTGATAACCTCCGAGGGGGTGTGTGATGGTGATTCCAGGGAGCTGTTTGTGGAGTGTGTTTTGTGACTGTCTGGGTCTAAATGAACTTGCGGGCTCTCAATCCAGCACTCACTCACTCGGTCCTCTCACCCCCATCTACCGCTCCCTTATGTGCCTTCCTATTCATAAATCAAAAAGCGTTCAATGCTTCAAGCCACCGGGGATGGGCCGGGGGTGGGATCTCATCCACCCCCGCATTTCATAAACAAATAAAGCAAGGCTCCGAGAAATGGAGTGGTTGGTCCATGGCTGCACCACCTGGACCCGGCCCAGAGTCCTAAAGGGCCAGCGTGTCTCCCGATGAAACTTAACCCACAAACAGGGCTGATTCAACACATCTCCGACTTTCCATCAGAGACATGAGGCTGTGCCTTCCTCCAGCCAGGCCTCAGGAGGCCCCGCACTTGCTAAGCTGCACAACCTTTTGCTAAAATTCCCTGGGAATGGAAGTGGAAGAAAGCTCAGAAGCAAACAAATATGGTGCCACTCCATTGCTATTTTACAGTCCAAATCTCAGAAAAGCAGAGGGTAGGGGGGTGGCAATCAAGATTTGAGCTCAGCTGCTTTAACCAAGACCCCCAGTAAAAGTGGCTCCAACGACAAGCTTGTCTCACCTGTGACAGTCTGGGTGAAGCCTTCTAGGGCTGGGAGAGCAGCTCCTGGGATCAGAAACACGTTCCTTCTGTCTCATTTGACTCCACCCTGAGGACCTGCCCTTTCCCTTCTGGTTTAAGATGGATCACCATGATGTCCACATTCCAGTTCCAAGAAGGGGACACGGGACAGACACCTGGGAGGATGGATATAGAGGAATGGTACATTCTCTGCCACACAAGGGTCACCTTTGGTGGCCTAACTACGGAGATGGGCATTTATATGGACCAAGTTCCCTGGACAGTTTCTGTCTGTCCACTTCTCTTGGTATGTCTGGTCTGGGGAGTTGGGATTGATGTGGTGAGACAAATGGTCTGCATGTCTCCCGTGTCTCCTGGCCCTGGTCACTCCAGTTAATGCTTATGGCCTCCTGCAAGCCTCTGCTACTCCCCAGGGGCTTGTCTCAGCCTGCATACAGGTCTCGGTGGTGATGGGGCATCACTGCTACTCAAGGCAGTACCTGGCCAATGCCCAGTGGGGGGCTAGAGGACAGCCATCCTGGCTCCCTTGCTCCTCAGGTGGGGTCACTCCGAGGCTGTACCATCCTGCCTTCCAGAGATCCTGGTGGAGGTGAACCCCGATAGCACGTAGTGACCTGCTCGACCACATGCTCTTTATTGGCTTTACTCCCTTCCTGCCTCATGTCAGCACTTCCCTGCCCATGCTCCCTCTGATAACCAATCCATCAAACCACCTTCATCCAAATCTTTGCCTTAAACTTTGCTTCTGGGGGAATCCAAGCCAAGACTGTGAGACAAGGGAGACATGTGGGTATTTTTAGCCAAAACTCCAAGTTCCAAGAATTCTGGACCATATGGAAGATATGTTTTGTTTATATTATACTTTTTACAACCTCCTTTTATGAAGAAATCAGCTTCTTAAGAATTAAAAAATGGGAAGAATTGACTTATGTTTCTGGAGCAGTCACACCCGCTTCATCACTGGAACTTCAGCCAAGAAACCCTCCCTCTTGTCCTTGGGAATTTCCTCTGAATGCTCCTCTGCTTTTTCAGGTCAGAGAACAGGAAATTCAGGTCATTTCAGGGATGCTGCCTTCTTTATTGATTTGTTATGACATGGCGCTCAGGTCTCTGGGACACGGCTTCTACATCTCAGGATGAACAGGGGTAATGCTCTCTGCATGTGTGCATCCATCCCTCCCCCCAGGGATGTTCCCCAGGGCCCACTCTCCCTGCTCCTTCCAGATGTTCCCTTCCTTGTTTTCTGTGGAGTCTCCCTCGACCCCCTTACCCTCCAGGCTGCTCTCCAAATGATCCTAGCTCCCTTGCATTTGGTCCAGTCTTGTTACCTCGAGGCTCTCTGCCAGAGGGTTACTGCTTTCCGGGAGGGTCCTTGATGCCTGTGACAATAATTCTCTGATGGACACAAGATCTAGGCATCCTGGCTGCACAGAACAGAGCCTGTCTCCCTGCACCTAGGCTGTCCTAGGACCATGATAAGCTATTCCAGTTAAAATCAGCTCCGTTTGGGATGACACGGATTTGCACTGTGGCCCCTCAGAATTTCCTGAGCACCAACTCTTCTCTTTTCCTATAGTTTCTAGCCCCAGGCTATGATTCCCCAGTTTTCTTAATGGACGATCTGACAAACTGAGTTGTCTTCCGGACAGATTATACCATCTTTTGCTTGCTTTAACCTGGATGCCTGAGCAGGGTTGGCTCAGTCCCGGGTGCGCTCCTGGGCTGGCTTTGGCCTGAGACCACACTCCTCCTCTCTGTGAGGTCTCCCCAGGACATCATGTCAGTGTTTCTCCATGGGGTCCTGGACTTGACAGCCCTGTTCTGTAATAAGGGGTCTGACTATGTCTCTGAGCCAACAATAGCTCCAGCAGGTTTTGAGGATAAGGTGGGACCAGCAGAGTTTTGAGTGCAACTGAACGAGAAAGACCCAGAACTTTTTTTTTTTTGGCAGAGTGACCACCAAGACCCAGAACTTGATATACCACTGAGGGTGAGGAGGGAGAACCGCTTGCCTCCTCTTCTGTTCAACTTTCCTGCTCTTCCTTTCTGTCTCACCTGGATTCCTACTTTTGATCTCTTCATCATAATAGTTGTATTGCTCAGGGTAATTAATGCTAGCTGCTGTAACAAACAACCCCACATCTCAGCAGTTCAGTATACAAGAAACGTGTTTCTCACTCCTGTACAATCTGCTCTCCAGGGCAGCTCTCCACTCAGGTGGTGACTCAGGGATTCAGGCTCCATCTCTTGGGTGAGTCTTCTTTCCTTGGGTCATTTGCTTGTGAGAGAAAGAGCTTGAGTGCTTACCTGGTGTCTTAGTTTCCCAGGGCTTCCATAAAAAATTGACACTAACTGGGGGCTCAAAACAACAGAAATTTACTTTCTCACAGCTCTGGAGGTCAGAGTTCGAGATCAAGATGTTGGCAGGGTTGGTTCCTTCTGGAGACACTGAAGGAGAATCCGTTCCATGCCTCTTTCCTAGCGTCTTGTGCCTCTGACAATTCTTGAGTTTCTTGTGTAGACACATAACTCCAATCTCCACCTCTATCTACACTTGGACCTCTTCACTGTGTATCTGTGTTCTTTCTTTCTCTCTCTTTCTCTCTCTCTCCTCTTACGAGGATACCTGTCATTTGATTTAGGGCCTACCCTAGACTCGAGATTATCTCATCTCAAGATCTTTGACTTCATTACATCTGCAAAGACCCTTTTTCACAGATAAGGACATCTTCACAGGCTCTGGGGGTTGGGGACTTGGATATGTCTTTTTGGGAGCCACTCTTCAACGTACTACACATGGTTTGTTTTACTGTCAGCCCTAGAAGTGGCACAAGAGTCCACCCACATTCCATTGCCCAGAACTAGTTGCACAGTACAGCTCTATTTGCAAGGGAGCCTGGGAAATATAGTTGTTCTGTTTGCTCAGAGGGAGGAGACAGATGTGATGGGCATCTGGCCAGTCCCCAAATTTGGCTAATACTCAAAGGAGCACTTCCTCTGAGCCAGGTGCCCTGCTAAGGGCTTTTCAAGGACAATCTCATTTTAATCATCTTAATTCTCACAAGAAACTTCTGAGGTTGATGCTCTTTGTTATCTCAGTAAGTAAACAGAAGCACAGAGCCCTCTGAACAATGTCCCATGTCATTTGTAAATGGGAGAACCGCTGTTTTCATCTGAGCAGACTGTTTTCAGGGTCTGTGCCTTTAGCTCCTATGACAAAGCCTCTAACAGCCCTGATGCCTGGCTGTTGTTCTTTGTGGGCACAATTGTTACCCTCCCTCACACGTCCCCTAGTCTGTTCTCAGACTGACTTGTCTGGAGCAAAGTGCTTACAGTGTCACATGCTCTTTCCTTCACTCTGGAAAGGGTCTCATCTTTCTTCTCCCCACAATGACTTGTTCAGGACACCTCAATGGATAAGGATGAAACAGCCAAAGTTCTCACGTCTAGGTTCGAAACCGAATGACACCAATCAACGAGGATGACAATGCAGATATCCCAAGTTGATTGAAGTCAATGTTAACAAGATCATCTGTCAAAGGAGAAAAGCTGGCTAGTGGAGCATGATATGTACCTCAAGCACAATTATTGACCTTCGGGTGAGAGGACACTGAAAATTTATTTTTATTTTGGCTGCTCACAGAACTGCATTTCAGCAGCTCTAGCATAATCTGCATCAAGCTGCAAAACGTCAATTGGCAGCTTGTTAGAGTTGGGTCCAAACTACCTTGTCTGAATAGAGCCATGCAGAATATCTGTAAGCAAAAGGGCCTTGGATTCACGGAGGGTGGGGAGGAGGGGACCAGGGCTACTGTCTCTCTCCCTGCTGTCCCGTCTGTTCTGGAAAATTTTCTGCTGGCTTGCAGAAGTCCAAAGAGCGAAAAACATGCTTGTGTAATTTTGTACTTCGTTACAATTGTTGATCCAGATCTGTCCTGTACACATAGACACAAAGAAATAAATATTTGTTTAAGGAAATAAAGTCCAGGAGAGGAGTGAGATTGGAGGAAGGGTAAGATTGAAAAAAAAAGAATCCAAGAGAAAAAAAAGGGAAAGATAGGAAGGGAAGAGAAAAATAGGAGGAAAGAAAATAATTTCCCTCTAGCTTGGTTTTGAGGTAAGAGAGAGTACTTCTCACCATGCCCTTGACAAGGGGAAAGAGAGGAAGGGAAGAGAAAAATAGGAGGAAAGAAAATAATTTCCCTCTAGCTTGGTTTTGAGGTAAGAGAGAGTACTTCTCACCATGCCCTTGACAAGGGCATAGTTAGGGGACATGCCTGCTAAAAGTTATGGCAAATCTGCTCTCAGTTACCGTAGATGCAGTAGATTTCATCCTTGGAGCTGGAGTGCCATGGTCCATCCATGGATGGGGGAAGGGGGCACCTGAGGGTCTGAGTTGGCATCAGTTTACTTGGTACCTGCTATATCGGAGGCATTGTATCAATTCTACAGGAACATAGAGAGAATGATGTAATTAGGTACAAATCTTTCTTTCAGGTCTGCTTTGATTAAGCATGATGTTAAGACATGACCATCTGTCTGCAAGGAGCTTGATTTTTAATGGATGTGATGGACATGCCCACAAAGAAGGTAAAAGTGGCATAGTCTTTGGAAGACACATAGATGAAGAATGGGAAGGGAGTGAGATACATTTCAACCCAAAGGATCTTCTGTGGCAAAGTATGGGTCTTGAAAAACACACAGAAATTGGATGTGTGGAGACAGGGAAAGGGACATTCCAACAGGGGCAGCCAAAGTGGCAGGAAAACTCTTTTTGGGATAATAGCAGCTGTTCCAATTTGGGAAATGCATAGGGAGCTTGGAGTGGTGTGGTGGGATTGAAGCCTAAAAACGTAGGTGAAGGTCAGGCCAGCTTACAGATGGCCACCGGGGCAGGGACGGCTAGCTGTTCACCAGCCTGTCTTCTTGTCTTGGGCATGAAACCAGGCTACTCTTCCCAGCCTTCCTCACACTTAGATGTGGCCATGCAACTGAGTCCCAACCAACAAAATAGGCAGGAGCCACCTGCCAGAAGGGGGAGCAAAGACTATGGGTGGGTGGAAGGTGAGCCTGCCCAACTGCATTACCACTTCCTACCTTGCCAGCTGCTGCCACCACCACCACCACCACCACCACCACCTCCACTACCATCAACACCATCAACAAAACCATCACCACTATCATCATCACCATCATCACCTCCACCACTGTCACCACCATCAACACCACCACCACCACCATCACCACCAACACCCCCACTACCATCAACACCATCAACACAACCATCATCACTATCATCACCACCACCATCACCTCCACCACCACGACTATCGACATGACCATCACCACCATAGACACCACCACCACCACCATCACCACCTCCACCACCATCAACACCAACACCATCAACACCACCACCATCATCACCATCAACACATCCACCACCATCGACACAACCACCACCACCACCACCACCACCACCACCACCACCATTGACATGACCATCACCACCATAGACACCACCACTACCACCACCACCTCCACCACCATCAACACCATCAACACCATCAACACCACCACCATCTTCACCATCAACACCTCCACCACCACCACCATGACCACCATCGACACCACCACCACCATTATCATCACCACCATCACCACCACCACTACAACCAGTAGCACCACCTCCACTGTCAGAACCACCCTCACTATCACCACCATCACCATCACCACAACTACTGCCATTACTGCTGATAGGAGTTTCAGGTGCACACACTGTGCCAGGTATTGTTCTAAGTACTCTCATGTTTTATCTCATTTAACCTGGACATTGACCCCATGAGGTAGGCAGTATGATTAGCTCCATTTTGAAGATATATTTAAAACCATTTGTTGTGTTCTAGACCTTAGGGATTTTAACCTATCTATAGATTTGAAGTTCTTTGAGATCAATTCTTAAATATTGGTATTCAGGTAATAGTTTAGCCTTTGTTTTCTTAATTATGCAGCCTTTCACTTAATCTTGAATTGTAGACCAGGGTTTTCAAAGGTAAGCACATTCATCTGCAGAATAGAAGAAGGGAAAGATTGAGAGGGAGGCAAATTCTCATATTCCATTCAGAAAGTCCACATGTAACATCTGAAACTGAAATGCTAAGGGCTATATAAACATTGTTTCAATCAATTTTGGTATTTTCATGATTATGACTGTGTTAATATAATCTAGAGCTGAGTCATTTAATGTACTGTCATTGCATTTTCTATTTTTTTTTTTGCAGTACACGGGCCTCTCACTGTTGTGGCCTCTCCCATTGCAGAGCACAGGCTCCAGACATGTAGGCTCAATGGCCATGGCCCATGGGCCCAGCCGCTCTGCGGCATGTGGGATCTTCCCGGACCGGGGCACGAACCTGTGTCCCCTGCATCAGCAGGCGGACTCTCAACCACTGCGCTACCAGGGAAGCCCGTGTCATTGCATTTTCTTTCCCTGGAGCTAATAACTGCCTAATTTTTTCTTTGCTTAGGTTTCATGTACTTACCACTATTTTAATCCCAAACTTTCTACCAAAAGTGTATCTATCCTCAGTATATTCAAATTCCTCAAGTCATCTGTATTTTACTTCATTATTTTTTCTACATAGTCCTCCATCTTCTTGCTGCAATAGGACTGCAGCACAGCTTTCATCCTGGCGTGTCCATCTATCTACCTCTCAGGTACTCAACCTTTCTGCTGTGTTGGGGTTCTTGTCTTCTGGTCCTCATGTGTTACTCTTTCTTGATTAACTTCTTCATGTTGATGGAAAGTATCTTTGGGTTCCTACTAAGACAGAGTGCCAGAAGATATAGTTTTTGAGACCATGCATCTTTGAAGATGTGTTTTTCTTAACTCTTACAATTGAATGATAGTTTGGCTAGGCATAAAATTCTAGGTTGTGAATAATTATTTTCAGATTCATATATTGTTTTTTCCCCCCACCTTTAATGATACATAATTTACAGACAATAAAATTCATTCATTAAAAGTATATAGCAGAGAAGAGGAACCAAGATGGTGGAGTAGAAGGACGTGCTCTCACTCCCTCTTGTGAGAACACCAGAATCACAACTAGATTCTGGACAATCATCGACAGGAAGACACTGGAACTCACCAAAAAAGATACCCCACATCCAAAGACAAAGGAGAAGCCACAGTGAGAGGGTAGGAGGGGTGTAATCACAATAAAATCAAATCCCATAACTGCTGGTTGGGTGACTCACAGACTGGAGAACACTTATACCACAGAAGTCCACACACTGGTGTGAAGGTTCTGAGCCCCACGTCAGGCTTCCCAACCTGGACCTCTGGCAAGGGGAGGTGGAATTCCTAGAGAATCAGACTTTGAAGCTTAGTGGGATTTGATTGCAGGACTTTGACAGGACTTGGCGAAACAGAGGCTCCATCTTGGAGCGCATACACAAAGTAGTGTGTGCATTGGGACCCAGGGGAAGGAGCAGTGAACCTAAGGGAGACTGAACCAGACATACCTGCTAGTGTTGGAGGTTCTCCTGCAGAGGCAGGGGGTGGCTGTGGCTCACAATGGGGACAAGGATACTGGCAACAGAAGTTCTGGGAAGTACTCCTTGGCATGAGCCCTCGCAGAGTCTGTCATTAGCCCCACCAAAGAGCCCAGGTAGTCTCCAGTGTTGGGTTGCCTCTGGCCAAACAACCAACGGGGAGGGAACCCAGCCCCACCCATCAGCAGTCAAGCAGATTAAAGTTTTATTGAGCTCTGCCCACCAGAGCAGAGCTCAGTAAAAAGTTTACAGTCAGCTCTACCCACCACCAGTCCCATCCATCAGGAAACTTAACACAAGCCTCTTAGATAGCCTCATCCACCAGAGGGCAGACAGCAGAAGCAAGAAGAACTACAATCCTGCAGCCTGTGGAAAGAAAACCACATTCACAGATAGACAAGTTTAAAAGGCAGAGGGTTATGTACCAGATGAAGGAACAAGATAAAACCCCAGAAAAATAACTAAATGAAGTGGAGGTAGGCAACTTTCCAGAAAAAGAATTCAGAATAATGATAGTGAAGATGATCCAAGACCTTGGAAAAAGAATGGAGGCAAAGATCGAGAAGATGTAAGAAATGTTTAACAAAGACCTAGAAGAATTAAAGAACAAACAAAAAGAGATGAACAATACAATAACTGAAATGAAAACTACACTAGAAGGAATCAATAGAAGAATAACTGAGGCAGAAGAATGGATACGTGACCTGGAAGACAGAATGATGGAATTCTCTGCTGCAGAACAGGATAAAGAAAAAAGAATGAAAAGAAATGAAGACAGCCTAAGAGACCTCTGGGACAACATTAAATGCAACAACATTTGCATTATAGGGGTCCAAGAAGGAGAAGAGAGAGAAAAAGGACCAGAGAAAATATTTGAAGAGATTATAGTTGAAAACTTCCCTAACATGGGAAAGGAAATAGCCACCCAAGTCCAGGAAGCACAGCAAGTCCCATACAGGATAAACCCAAGGAGAAACATGCCAAGACACATAGTAATCAAATTGGCAAAAATTAAAGACAAAGAAAAATTATTGAAAGCAGCAAGGGAAAAATGATAAATAATATATAAGGGAACTCCCATAAGGTTAACAGCTGATTTCTCAGCAGAAAATCTACAAGCCAGAAGGGAGTGGCATGATCTACTTAAAGTCATGAAAGGGAAGTTCATACAACCAAGATTACTCTACCCGGCAAGGATCTCATTCAGATTCAATGGAGAAATCAAAAGTTTTACAGACAAGCAAAAGTTAACAGAATTCAGGGTTTCCCTGGTGGTGCAGTTGTTGAGAGTACGCCTGCCGATGCAGGGGACGTGGGTTCGTGCCCTGGTCCGGGAGGATCCCACATGCTGCAGAGCAGCTGGGCCCGTGAGCCATGGATGCTGAGCCTGTGCATCGGAGCCTGTGCTCCACAGCAGGAGGGGCCAAAACAGTGAGAGAACCGTGTATCACACACACACTAAAAAATTTAACAGAATTCAGCACCACCAAACCAGCTCTACAACAATTGCTAAAGGAACTTTTCTAAGTGAGAAACACAAGAGAAGAAAAGGACCTACAAAAACAAACTCAAAACAATTAGAAAATGGTCATAGGAATATACATATCGATAATTACCTTAAACATGAATGGATTAAATGCTCCAACCAAAAGACATAGACTGGCTGAATGGATACAAAAACAAGACCATATATATGCTGTCTACAAGAGACCCACTTCAGACCTAGGGACACATACAGACTGAAAGTGAGGGGATGGAAAAAGATATTCCATGCAAAAGGAAATCAAAAGAAAGCTGGAGTAGCAATACTCATATCAGATAAAATAGACTTTAAAATAAAGAATGTTACAAGAGACAAGGAAGGACACTACATAATGATCAAGGGATTAATCCAAGAAGAAGATATAACAATTATAAATATATATGCACCCAACATTAGAGCACGTCAATACATAAGGCAACTGCTAACAGCTATAAAAGAGGAAATCGACAGTAACACAATAATAGTGGGGGAGTTTAACACCTCACTTACACCAATGGACAGATCATCCAAAATGAAAATAAATAAGGAAACAGAAGTTTTAAATGACACAATAGTCCAGATAGATTTAATTGATATTTATAGGACATTCCATCCAAAAACAGCAGATTACACTTTCTTCTCAAGTGCGTATGGAACATTCTCCAGGATAGATCACATCTTGGGTCAAAAATCAAGCCTCAGTAAGTTTAAGAAAATTGAAATCATATCAAGCATCTTTTCTGACCACAATGCTATGAGATTAGAAATGAATTACAGGGAAGAAAAACGTAAAAAACACAAACACATGGATGCTAAGCAATATGTTACTAAATAACCAAGAGATCACTGAAGAAATCAAAGAGGAAATCAAAAAATACCTAGAGACAAATGACAATGAAAAAACGAAGATCCAAAACCTATGGGATGCAGCAAAAGCAGTTCTAAGAGGGAAGTTTATAGCTATACAAGCCTACCTCAAGAAACAAGAAAAATCTCAAATAAACAATCTAACCTTACACGTAAAGGAACTAGAGAAAGCAGAACAAACAAAGCCCAAAGTTAGCAGAAGGAATGAAATCATAAAGCAGAAATCATAGAGCAGAAATAAATGAAATAGAAACAAAGAAAACAATAGCAAAGATCAATAAAACTAAAAGCTGGTTCTTTGAGAAGATAAACAAAATTGATAAACCATTAGCCAGACTCATCAAGAAAAAGAGGGAGAGGACTCAAATCAATAAAATTAGAAATGAAAAAGGAGAAGTTACAAGAGACACCGCAGAAATATAAGAGACTACTACAAGCAGCTCTATGCCAATAAAATGGACAACCTGGAAGAAATGGACAAATTCTTAGAAAGGTATAACCTTCCAAGACTGAACCAGGAAGAAATAGAAAATATGAACAGACCAATCACAAGTAATGAAATTGAAACTGTGATTAAAAGTCTTCCAACAAACAAAAGTCCGGGACCATATGCCTTCACAGGGGAATTCTATCAAACATTTAGAGAAGAGCTAACACCCATCCTTCTCAAACTCTTCCAAAAAAATTGCAGAGGAAGGAACACCCCCAAACTCATTCTATGAGGCCACCATCACTCTGATACCAAAACCAAACAAAGATACTACAAAAAAAGAAAATTACAGACCAATATCACTGATGAATATAGATGCAAAAATCCTCAACAAAATACTAGCAAACAGAATCTAACAACACACTAAAGGGATGATACATCATGATCAAGTGGGATTTATCCCAGGGATGCAAGGATTCTTCAATATATGCAAATCAATCAATGTGATACACCATATTAACAAATTGAAGAATAAAAACCATATGATCATCTCAATAGATGCAGAAAAACCTTTTGACAAAATTCAACACCCATTTATGATAAAAACTCTCCAGAAAGTGGGCATAGAGGGAACCTACCTCAACATAATAAAGGCCATATACGACAAACCCACAGCAAACATTATTCTCAATGGTGAAAAACTGAAAGCATTTCCTCTAAGATCAGGAACAAGAAAAGGATGTCCACTCTCACCACTATTATTCAACATAGTTTTGGAAATCCTAGCCATGGCAATCAGAGAAGAAAAAGAAATAAAAGAAATCCAAATTGGAAAAGAAGTAAAACTGTCACTGTTTGCAGATTACATGATACTAGACATAGAGAATCCTAAAAATGCCACCAGAAAACTACTAGAGCTAATCAATGAATCTGGTAAAGTAGCAGGATACAAAATTAATGCACAGAAATCTCTGGCATTCCTATACACTAATGATGAAAAATCTGAAAGAGAAATTAAGGAAACACTCCCATTTACCACTGCAACAAAAAGAATAAAATATCTAGGGATAAACCTACCTAGGGAGACAAAAGACCTGTATGAAGAAAACTATAAGACACTGATGAAAGAAATTAAAGATGATACCAACAGATGGAGAGATATACCATGTTCTTGGATTGGAAGAATCAATATTGTGAAAATGACTCTACTACCCAAAGCAATCTACAGATTCAATGCAATTCCTATCAAATTACCAATGGCATTTTTTACCGAACTAGAACAAAAAATCTTAAAATTTGTATGGAGACACAAAAGAGCCCAAATAGCCAAAGTAGTCTTGAGGGGAGAAAATGGAGCTGGAGGAGTCAGACTCCCTGACTTCAGACTATACTACAAAGCTACAGTAATCAAGACAGTATGGTACTGACAGAAGAACAGAAATATAGATCAATGGAACAGGATAGAAAGCCCAGAGATAAACCCGTACACATATGGTCACTTTATCTTTGATAAAGGCAGCAAGAATATACAATGGAGAAAAGACAGTCTCTTCAATAAGTGGTGCTGGGAAAACTGGACAGGTATATGTAAAAGAATGAAATTAGAACACTCCCTAACACCATACACAAAAATAAACTCAAAATGGATTCAAGACCTAAATTTAAGAGGGACACTATAAAACTCTTAGAGGAAAACATAGGAGGAACACTCTTTGACATAAATCACAGCAATATCTATTTTGATCCACCTCCTAGAGTAATGGAAATAAAAACAAAAATAAACAAATGGGAACTAATGAAACTTAAAAGCCTTTGCACAGCAAAGGAAACCATAAGCGAGACGAAAAGACAACTCTTAGAATGGGAGAAAATATTTGCAAATGGATCAACGGACAAAGGCTTAATCTCCAAAATATATAAACAGCTCATGCAGCTCAATATTAAAGAAACAAACAACCCAATCCAAAAACGGGCTGAAGATCTAAATAAGACGTTTCTCCAAAGAAGACATACAGATGGCCAAGAAGCACATGAAAATCTGCTTAACATCACTAATTATTAGAGAAATGCAAATCAAAACTACAGTGAGGTATCACCTCACACCAGTTAGGATGGGCATCATCAGAAAATCTACAAACAATAAATGCTGGAGAGGATGTGGAGAAAAGGGAAACATCCTCCACTGTTGGTGGGAATGTAAATTGATACAGCCACTATGGAGAACAGTATGGAGGTTCCTTCAAAAACTAAAAACAGAATTACTATATGATCCAGCAATCCCACTACTGGGCATATACCCAGAGAAAACCATAATTCAAAAAGACACATGCATTCCAATGTTCATTGCAGCACTATTTACAATAGCCGGGTCATGGAAGCAACCTAAATGCCCATCAACAGATGAATGGATAAAGAAGTTGTGGTACATATATACAATGGAATATTACTCAACCATAAAAAGGAACGAAATTGAGTCATCTGTTGTGATGTGGATGGATCTAGAGACTGTCATACAGAGTGAAGTAAGTCAGAAAGAGAAAAACAAATATCGTATATTAATGCATGTATGTGGAACCTAGAAAAATGGTACAGATGAACCCGTTTGCAGGCCAGGAGTTGAGACACAGATGTAGAGAACAAACATGTGGACACCAAAGGGGGGAAAGCTGCGGCAGGGTAGGGATGGTAGTGTGCTGAATTGGGCGATTGGTATTGACATGTATACACTGACGTGTATAAAATTGATGACTAATACGAACCTGCTGCATAAAAAAGTAAAATTAAAAAAAGTTTATAGCTTCATAATTTTGGTAATTATGTATAATTGTGTAAATAATACCCCTACAATCAAGATATAGAACAGTTCTATCACTCTAAAAATTTGTCCCTCTACAGTCAATTCTCAGGCAACTATTGCCCTGCTTCATGTCACTATAGTTTTACCTTTTCCAAAATTTCATATTAATGGAATCCTACAGTTTATAGACTTTTGTGTTTGTCCTTTTTCATCTAGTATGTTTTTGAGATTCATCCATTTTGTTATATGCATTTTTTCCTTTTTACAACTGATATGTATCCCATAGTATGACTATACTGCAATTTGTCCCTTCACCAACTGATGGACACTGGATTCTGCAACAAACATTGCACACAAGTTTTATATGGACATATATTTTTATTTCATTTCTTTCTCTATAAGTGGGTAGGATTTCTGGGTCATATGGTAAGTTTATGTTTCGATTTATTAAAAAATGGCCAAACTGTGTTCTAAAGTGGCTGTGACATTTTGCATTCCCACCAGCAATGTATGGTATTTCTATTAATTCCAAATCCTTGTCAACATTTGGTAGTTTCTTAAGATTTTCAAAGGTGTTTTTTATTATTTTATAGGCTCCATTGTTGCTGAAAATAAATCAAATACCATTATTATTTACAAATTTTTGTCTGTGCCCCAATTTTTGTTATTGAGCTTCCCTTTATCCCAATTTTCTGAAAATTTACAGAGATGTGCTTTGAAGTCAAGTGGCTTTCATCCTTTTGTACTGAATGTTTAAGGCCATCTTTCCAACTGGAGTCTCATGTCCTTCAGTTCCTGGAAATTTTCTTAGATTATTTATCTGGTAATTTATTCCCCTCTATTTTTCTCCAAACTCATTTTCTAAAACATTTATTGTTTGAATGTTGGTTTCTGGAATGATACTTTCGTTCTGTTTATTTTTGTCTCCTATTGTTTTCATTTGTCTATCATTTTGTCTAACTAACTGGAAGATTTCTTTTCAGTTTTGTCTTTTAATTCTTTTCTTATCTTTTCCATTTTGATCTCATATTTTTACTTTCCAACATATAGTTTTTTGTTGCCTCAGTAAGTACTCAATGTACTTTATTCTTGTTTTAATAAAATTGTATCTACCCATATTTATCAGGATATTAGTCATAGTTATTTCTCCCCAAAGATAGATTACTCTCCATTCATCACCTTAGTTTCCCTTTTCCTGTTTGTTTTAGGATTTGTCTTTCCTTTTCCACTGAGTGAACAGGTTGGCAGGAGGAAGATTTTACCCTCAGGGAATATTTGGCAATATCTGGAGATATTTTTGGTTGCCCCCACTGGGGTAGGGATGCTACCCTCTCTAGTGGGTAGAGGTCAGGGATGCTGTTAAGCATTTTACAGTGCACAGGATACTCACACCCTTCCCCACAACAAAAAATTATCCAGCCCCAAATGTCAATAGTGTGGAGGTTGAGAAACCCTGTGATACTAGATGCTTCTGTCAAACGTCTGCTGATCCTTGGCTGTCAGTTCATACTTAAAACACAATGCATTAAAGAGTATTTCTGGGAAGAGCTTGTTGACTGGTGGATTCAAAGAAGAGAAACTTGGCTGGGTCTTTTCATTGCTATGTGTAGGTCATTGTCAGAGCTGAAGAGAAATCCTCAAACTCCCCCTAATGTGAGGACATGGGGGTTGAGTCTAAGCATGGCAGCCCGTGTGCTCCAAACTAAGGAAAGGGGCCCAGGGTCTTACAACTGAGTGTGTAAACTTTGATTTAATTCCCGTGTTTCAGTCTATACTCTGAGCTCAGCTCTATATACTCTCTTTTTCAGTCTCTCCATAGAATAAGCTTCAGCTTTCTGTCAGGTCCAGGTGGATAACTCAGCTCTTACAGAGACTTTCAATCAATGCTTTTGTTTTTGGTGACACCGGTCTCCCTGTTGCTCACCTGAGCTCTAAACTTGGCCCATCCTCCCTGTGGCCCTTTCCCTCCTTCAGAACTGACTCCGCTGCTTTCCCACGGCAACTGCCACACACATACTATTGCCAACTCTTCCCTCAGCTCTTAGTAGACGAGCTCACCTCTCATTTTACTTCTCAGACTGAAGCCATTTCAACATAAGTCCCTGACTCTGTTTCTCTCATGGACAATGTTTCTCAACCCTATCTCTTCTCTTGCTCCTGTTTATGAAGAAATACCTATTCCCTCCAAAATGTGCACAATTGCCCTTTTGTGGGATCTACTCCTTCTGGTCTCTTTAGGAAAGGTTCTCCACAGCCTTACTCTTTCTCTTAAATCCTTTTTTTTTTTTATTGGAGTACCATTGATTTACAATGTTGTGTTCGTTTCAGGTGTATGGCAAAGTGATTCATTTATATATATATATGTATGTATACATATATTCAGATTATATATATATTTAGATTATATATGTATTCAGATTCAGTTTATATATATATATTCAGATTCTTTCCCCTTATAGGTTATTACAAAATATAAAGTACAGTTCCCTGTGCTATATAGGAGGCCCTTGTTGTATAGTAGTGTGTATCTGTTAATCCCAAACTCCTAATTTATCTCTCCCCAACTTTCTCCTTTGGTATCCATAAGTTTGTTTTTTAAGTCTGTGAGTCTTTTTCAGCTTCTCAGATAAGTTCATTTGTGTCATATTTTAGATTCCACATATAAGTGATAATCTATAATATTTGTCTTTCTCTGTCTGACTTACTTCACTTAGTATGGTCATCTCTAGGTCCATCCGTATTGCTGCAAATGGCATTATTTCATTATTTTTATGGCTGAGTAATATTCCATTGTGTATATGTACCACATCTTCTTTATCTATTCATCTGCCGATGGACATTTAGGTCGTTTCCATGTCTTGATCTTTCTCTTGAATCCTTGGTCTCTCCGTCTTCATAGCCTCCTTTTTCCCTGTAAAATATGGTTAGATCTGCTCTGTCTTAAAAAAAAAACCTCATCCCATGACCCTGGTATTTCCTAAGACTCCTATCCTACCCTTTACAGACACATATTTTTGTAAAAGTTGTCTAAACTGCTTGAAAGCACTCCCCACCTGATCATTGTGGACCAGCTCTCGTCATGTCACTGACGAGGATCTTGTCCAGTGTCCTCTCAGAGATGTTCCCATGTTTCTCTGCCCCCTTGTCCCTGCCCCTCCTCTCTGCTTATTTCTTCTCTCCCTCTCCTGGGTCCTCCTCTTCCTCCCACCCGCTAACAAGTAGACGAATCACTACAGGCTCTACACTCAACCTTCATGTCTTCTTTTTTTTTTTTTTTTTTTTTTTTGCAGTATGCGGGCCTCTCACTGTTGTGGCCTCTCCCATTGCAGAGCACAGGCTCCAGACGTGCAGGCTCAGCGGCCATGGCTCACGGCCCAGCTGCTTTGTGGTATGTGGGATCTTCCCCGACGGGGGCACGAACCCATGTCCCCTGCATCGGCAGGCGGACTCTCAACCACTGCACCACCAGGGAAGCCCCAACCTTCATATCTTCTCTCCAGGATACTCTTATTTGTACCCCTGGCATCTATCAGTTGGCTCCCAGATCTTCATCACCAACTTCCTGGTTTTAAATGCTCAGCCTCCATCCATATAAGGTACTCCTGAGGTAAAACTAAAACTTGATTTTAGATTATGTGGGGGAAAAAGATGGTAGTCAAAATGCTGCTATGGTGGCTGGGGTCACATGTGCAGAGGACAGCATACTGTCCACATGCTGTAATTCCTTAGTGAGCCCACATCATCAAGTGCGGGAAATAGCCTCCATCCCAGATAAAGATTCAGTATTTCTGCTCTTTTTCCACATTAAATCCTTACCTTACTCTGTCTTAATTTGGGACCTTTTTCACACCTAAAATATTCACATAATTCTCTTTCTCAAACTACCCTGAAATTACATTTTGTAGTCCATCTGTAACTAGACCAAAGAAATATGGTCTTTCATTCTTTTTAAGTTCAAAATAAAAGCATGGTTTTGTTTATGCTATGACTTGGAGCATGAAGGGGTCAGGCAAACCTCTTCTGAAACCCAAATTCAGTCACACACTCATTATGCTGCCCCTGCATTAAGTCTTGTGGCTGAGGTTCTTGGCCCCAACTCACACTATAATCACCTGGGGAGCTCCTAAAAAACACTATTGTTCAGGCTCCACCCTGGACCAATTATGAGGCTTGGGCATCAGTGCTTTTCATGTGATTCAAATGTGCTGCCAGAGCTGAGAGCCACAGTTCCAGTTAGTATTTTTCCTTTGCCCAAATTTTGGCCAAGACTCAAATCTTACTTCTAGTGATTCTCCAACTTTAGTGTATTTAAAAATCACCTCGAGCACTTATTAAGACAGATTTCTGAGCCTCACCCTAAGAGTTTCTGATTCCATAGGTCTGGGGTGGGGCCCGAGAATTGCATTTCTAACAAATTCCCAGGGGATGCTGATGCTGCTGGTCTGGGGATCACACTTTGAGAATCGCTGCCTAATTATGCCTGAGGATGTTAGTCTTCTGAAGTTTGCTTCTTACTGTTAGGGTAACCAGCTAGTCTTCATGTTGATGCTAAAAGTCCCACATCTTGGGAAACTCCTCATCTTCAGGAAAACTGGGACAGATGGTTACCAAAAAGATGTATCCCTGTCCTAAGCCCTAGAACCTGTGAATGTGATCTTATTCTGAAAAAGGGTCTTTGTAGATGTAATTAAGTTAAAGGTCTTGAAATGAGGAGATCATGATGGGTTATCTGGGGGGCCTCAAAGCCAGTGACAAGGGTCTTTAAGAGAATGAGACCAAGGGAGATTATACAGATAGAAAAGAAGGCCATGTGATCACAGAGGCTGAGTATGGATTGATCCCATCATAAGCCAAGGAGCCCCAGGAGCCACCAGAAGCTGGAAGAGGCAAGGAGAAGACTCTTCCCTAGGGCATCCAGAGGGAGTGTGGCCCTGTCAACACCCTGATTTTGGATTTCTCTGGAATTGTGAGAGGTTTTATTACAGCAGCCACTGGAAGTTAATACATTTGCCCTAACCACTGCTCTTCTATTTGGGGGGTTTCTTCTTTCTTATACTGATCAAAAGGGAGATATTCTCCTGTAATAAACCATAAGGAAAAAAATATGGAAAAGAATATATATACACCTATATACATTTATATGTATAAGTGAATCACTTTGCTGTACACCTGAAACTAACACGACATTGTAAATCAACTATACTCCAATTAAAAAAAGATATTCTGAAAATACATTGCCTCCACAAAGACTGGATGGTTGACTAATGAGTCTGTAAAAATGCTTCCCAGAAAGAATAGGCTAGAAAGCAATGTGGTACAGCTAATCTGATATATTAAAAATTCTGAAGATTATGAACAGTAGGTCATTAAGCAGCAAATGAGGTAACTAGAAAATCTATTCATATTAAATGTGCCACTTTGTTATGCAGGATATGATGGCCCAGCAAGGGTGGACGTTCTGTCAGAAATGTCCTGGAGCAGTTGTGCTCTGGGTATGGAACAGAGACCACGCAGAGAATCTTGGGGCTTGTTAGCACTCCCAACCACTGGGAAAGCACCTTAACATCAGGTGTTGAAGGGTTTTCTGTGTTCTGAGAAGGTACTGGCACATGATTGGGCCACACAGAGGCAGAGCTCAGGTGAAAGGGCTGGGCCACCCTGAGGGTGGGCACATCCTGTCAACACTAGGTCACTCCTGGGGCCAAAATGCTTGGAAAAGGAAGGCTAAGATACATATGAAAAGCTCCAGAAATGGCAGGTTGCCCTGCAAAAAAAAGTCTTTGAATTTTATGCCTTGGGCTGGTGCTGCTCTGGAAAATCAGGTGTGGATCTGTCTGGGGCCCCCTGATTGCAGTCCTCTGTTTTCTGCATCTCTTCTGGGTTTTCTACTGGCTGCTCCTCAGGGGTCTCCAGCTCCTATATCCTTGCTGATATCTGAGTCATGGTTTTCTCCTGAGGGTCAACGTCTGGACTATTCTCTGAACGTAGAGCTTTGTGAATTACCTTGTCTAGGTTGCCTATACTTTGTACATATCCAGCATATACTGTGACATGTTAGACTTTTTCTTCTGTTTATTTTTTTAAGTTTGTTCATCTATTGTCTCATGTACACTCTTCTGCACACTGAGATGACCAATTATTTAAAGACAAGAATTAGGCTATCAGCCTCTCCTCACTCTCAAGACACTCAGGTCTGGCACACAGTAGGAACTTATCTGGTAGAGATGTATTTATGGTTTCCCACTATGGTTTTTATTATTACTGGATCTAAATATTAATAAAACCCATCTAGTTCAGCTGTGAATTGAATGGGGTCCCCCAGAACGGGCCTCAAAAGGGGGCTAAATGTTCCAGAATTTGAGGAGAGAGGGCCAACACAGCAGACCTGGGGGAGGGTGGTTGAGTTGCGGGCACAGCTCAATACCTGGCACCTTTGCAAACATTCAATGAATTTTTGCTGAATGAACGCTGCCCGAGAGGATTAGCTGTGTCCAACATCTTATAATAGGGCCAAACCAGCCCAAGGCATAGAATTCAAAGACCGTTACAGGGCAACCTGCCACTTCTGGAACTTTTCCTATATATCTTAACTTGGGGTGTTTTGCATCATAGAGGAAATCTATTTTGAAACTCAAGTTCTGCAGTGGCTGCTCTGCTTAGACTTATTTTCTGAGACCATAGAAACAAAAACTCTAAGTTACATTTAATGTCATGTCCAGCCCAAGACATGACCAGCCCAAAGGCCCAAAGGTGTTTGAAATCTGGTGTTCTGGCCTCAAAATTCACGTGAATGTTTATTCTATTCTCCAGTGTTTGTGTTGTAAATTACCCCTCAGGGAATACAATCAGTCTTTAGGGAAGATGTATCTTGTGCTTTGTTACATTATTTCCTATTCCTTCTGAGCCCTGAGTTCAGGGTTCTCCTCATAGCCTGAGAACAAGCCTGGCTCAGACTACAGCTCTAATGAATTGTGTTTAAAACAGTGATTTTCAAGAGGAAGTGATGACCATAGAGTTTATAAAACATGAAGATGTAAGTCTCAATACTTAGCTCTCCTAACTACCTCTAGAGTTAGCTATGGAGGATGACCTTAGAGAAAATTAAAGTTCTTATTGCTAAAAATAGAAGTAACCTGTGGAGATGCAATGGGCTAGTATAACAGGCTCTGCAAACTTTTCTCAAAAAAGCAGAATTGTTAGTAAGCTAAAATGGCTGTGGGATTTTAATTCACAGGTTTACCATTGGAACTTTTGATTTGGTAAGCCCAACATTAAAAAGATGCTCTGTTTGCAAAACTATCAACGATGTAGTGATGGTTTCTTTGGGGTTTATTCACTGATTTTATTGAGACTGCAGTTGGCAGAAGAGAGAGTGACTGATTTTGAATATTGTTGATGTTATGCCACACAAAAGCTCTCAATTGGAGAAAGAAAAGTTTAAAGTCACTCTAGAACAAACTATCTCCTATCAGTGGGGAGATAATGATTTAAGAAACTAAAAATCGTGCATTAGTCACTTTAGTGCAAAGTTAGGAAAATGTTTATGTAGGTCCTTATAAATTTCTACTGGATTTTCTTTGGCACTTTGTTCCTAAGTCCCAAATCCAAGGTGAATTTTATAAAATGAACTTATTATGCTACAAAAGAAAAAGTACATCCTAGGATAG
>NW_006798409.1:234556-249519 GCF_000442215.2 Lipotes vexillifer | reverse complement strand
CCCCCCTGCTGATAAAAACTGGCCATGTTCTCTCAGCTATTGTTCGAAGAACTATTTCTGGAAGCTTACTGATGTCTTTAAAACTTAGAAGTGCTGGCCAATGCCATGGAAATGAAATGAAGCTTATGAAAAATTAGTCTCTTTCTGGTTTTAGCACTCTGAATAAACACTGCAAAACAGATTTTAAAAATAAGTTCTGACCTTGGGGAGGTATGGTACATGACAGAATAAAACAAAATAGAAATAGTATTTTAGAAAATTATGTAAGTCCACTAACTATGCCCTTGGCTCTAAAGGTGGATTTTCACAGACATAAAGAAGAGATTGGCGGTTGCCTAGGGAGTGGGGGTTGGGGAAGGATGGAGTGGGAGTTTGGGGTTAGCAGATGTAAGCTTTTATATATAGGATGGATAAACAACAAGGTCCTACTGTATAGCACAGGGGACTATACTCAATATCCTGTGATAAACTGTAATGGAAAAGAATATTAAAAAAGAATGTATATATATATATATATATATATATGTATAACTGAATCACTTTGATGTACAGCAGAAATTAGCACAACATTGTAAATTAACTATATTTCAATAAAAAGAAAGAAAATAAAGGTGGATTCTGCTTATAAGTCCTCAATTTAAGGAAACAACGGCAAGAAACTAAGTTTCATGAAAAGAAGTGACACTTCTGAGGTTCTCGGAGTTAACTGCATCTGAGGATGAAGACATTTCTATGGATGTGTGGTTAAATCACGGAGCCCCTTTTGAGAGACATCTAACATGCACTGGAGAGTTAACTGATGCTCCAAGTGCCTTACAACCACAGATCTATAGAATATTTCAACACTATGTTTCACAAATTACCACCTGTAGCTCCACAAGGTATAGATCACCATCAGGCAAACAGGCAGCATTAATTATCTAGTCAGGGTAAAGGGGAGGCCATGGTCACACATATCATTGTTGCATTTTCCAAGTCACCTTTTCTCTAAGTTGTCCCAACAATTTGCTTCTATCAGTGCTGATGTTTTATGGATAAGCTGAGCTGTCAGGTTGAGCTGGAAGTTCTTACCTGCTTCTTTTTTAAAAACGTGCTGGCCTGTTGTTTCTCACCTTGAATTTCAAGAGCCAGGTGGATTCTTTTGGAAGTACAAATTCTATAAGTTTGTATGTTATCTTTAGCTGGGATTCAAAAAGAAAATAGGCGAGCATTTATAAAAGGGTGACTTTTCAAAGAATGCTATTTCTCTATTTTTAGTTTTAACCGTTTGAGCAGACATTTAAAAAGACTGCTTCATGTCAGCAAGGAAGCTTGCAAAATGAAACTTTCCTTAAAAATTCGAACTTAACTAAAAATCCCGGTAAAAACACTACGTTTTAGCTTAAGATAGGAAACTGTGTGGAGAGATAAAATATAGGGGAGAGTGTAGGGGTCTCACCTGGGTTCTTTCCTCAGATCTAGGGAAATGAAGCAACTTTTGGCTTCACAGTTTTTCAACCATTTTGACATCAACAATCTTCACCTCAATTTCATTTCAAAAACTGTTATTCATGGCCCTTTTCTGGATCTTATAACCACTGAGAGTTACTCTGCCTTCAAGGAGGGAAACTTCCTCACCGTGGCTACAACCTTTGGTATCTTCCACTGTCTCACTCTGAATGTCCTTTTTTACCCCTCCATCAAACCAGCAGTCCTGCAACCTTCCCCTACTTTTCTCAGTCCATCAGTATTCTTTTATCTTAGTTTCCCCACTTGGTCTGGATTAGATAATCAACCATCTTAACTGTTCTATTACTAGTGTCCTAAGTTTCAGTATCTGTTTGATTTCTTGACCTCTCTTTTGCTTTTGCCTAACTTTGATTAGATTCATGTGTTGTGTGTGTGTGTGTGTGTGTGTGTGTGTGTGTGTGTGTGTGTGTGTGTGTGGTCTTCATGTTGAGCTTGTAGATGTTATTAGAAAAAGATAATCATATTCATTGCTCTCATCACAAAATTATTTTATATAACCTCATCTGAGGCCTCCTTGCTACCTGACATTTCTTGTAGTTTATTCTACTTAATTCCCTAGTGAATTGCCCACAATGGCTGATCTACCCCTTTTCTGTTCTCTTCAAGTTTCACACTTACTTCCTTAAACTGCCTCACTCTCTGAAGGTGAACTTGTGTCCTGCTTCACTGAGAAGACATGGCTTCTTACACCTTAACATCAGAATTCCTCTTCTTCCTCTCTTCTCTTTGGCTAATTAATATTTCAGAAGATAAAGTATCTCTCTTCCTTTTTCATTGCAGGAAAATTCTCAGCTGTTATTTCTCTATTACTTCTGCCCAATTTTCCCTCTTTTTTTCTCCCCTTTAGGACACTGAACATACGTATGTTGGACCTTCTGAGAGTATCCCATAGGTCATTTATGCTCTTACTTGTTTTTCCTACTGTTTTATTCTCTCTGCAATTTGGGTGATTTCTACTAGCTTTTCTTCCAACTCACTAATACTGTGTTCTGCACATCCAGTCTGCTGTTAAATCTACCCACTATTATCTCAACTTGAGATATTATACTTTTTTCAATTTTACATGTTCATTTGTTTTTTTCTGAACTTAAGTTCTCTGCAAAAATTCTTCATCTTTTTGTCTATATTATGATTCTTCTCCTTCATTTAAAGAACCATATTAATCAAGTTAAAATCCTTGTTTGCTATTTCCAATATTCAGTTTACCTGTGTTTCTACTTCTATTGAATGTTTTTTTCTTTCAATTGACTATTAGTCATATTGTTGCAGGAAAATGGGGCACAAGAGGATGGTCATGTCTTCGGTCTCAGGCGAGTCCCTGGGATGGGCCACCAAGTGAGGGTCCTTGGCTTCATGCAAGAAAGAATTCAAGAGAGAGCCATAGTAAAGTGAAAGCAATTGTATTTAGAGAGATAGACATTCCATAGACAGAATGCAGTCTGTCCCAGAAGGGAGAGAGGCTCTGAAATATGGGGTAGTTAGTTTTTATGGGTTGGGCACTTTCATAGGCTAACAAGTGGGAGGACTATTCCAACTATTTTGGGAAAGGGGGAGAGATTTCCAAAGAAGTGGGTCACCACTCACTTTTTGACCTTTTAGGGTTAGACTCAAAATAGTCATGGCACCTGTGGGTGTGTCATTTAGCTAATGTATTACAACGAGCCTATAATAAGGCTCAAGATCCACTGGAAGTTGAATCTTCTGCCATCTTGGGCCTAGTTGGTTCTAACCTGTTTATGTTGTATCCTCAATGGCTGTGTCATTCTTTTAAAGGTTGTACCCTGTCCCTTCCCTTCTGTCTCAATATGATCTTCCCTCTTTGCATATCTAATTTTTAAAATGTATACTGTATATATTGATAAAAGAACAGTAGAGACTCTGGGGGATGTTATCTTCCAACAGAAAGACTTGCTTTTTCCTTTGTTAGGCAGAGAAGATAAGAGACTGATCACCTTACTGTAATCAAGATTGAGCTGAGTTAGGTGCTGAGCAGCACTTTTAGTAAGACTCAGCTTACATCTGCTTCACCATGTTTCTGGCTTTTGATAGAGAGCCTAGCAAGTCTTCATCTCAGCTGTGAAAGACCAGACAGTTCAGTTCTGCCTTTCAGAGGTTTTCAAGGTAGCCCTTTAACTTTATATGTGTAATATTTGTTTATTTCTGCATAACTAATTACCCCAAACTTAGAGGCTTAAAACAACCAACATTATTATGTCAGTTTCTGTAGGTCATGACTTTGGGAGCAGCTAAGCTGGGTGATTTGGCTGAGGGTCTCTCACGAAGTTGCATCCAAGACGTGGGCTGGGATTGCCATTGAGGTGAAGACTGGACTGGAGCAGGAAGATCTTACAAGTTTAGTTACCTGGCTGTTCACCTGAGCTCTCCTTTTTTCTCTGACTCTTGGCCAGAGAATTTATTTCCTCACTACGTAGCCTCTCTACAGGGCACTTGTGCATCCTTATGACATGGCAGGTGGTTTTTCTCAGAAAGAGTGACTCAAGAGAGAAAGCAAGGGCGAAATCACAGCGTTTTTATGACCTAGGCTCAAAAGTCACCCTCCATCAATGTCTGCCACGTTCTATCCCCTGGAAGAGAGTCACTAAGTGGAATCAGTTCCACTGAAGGGAAGAGTATCAAAGCATCTGTGAACATATTTTAAACTGCCACACCTGCACACACATTTTTCAAAATCTGGCAAATGATTTCAGGGAAGATCTGCTTTGTGTTTGAGGCAGACTCCCAGAAAGACTTTGCCTTTTAAGCACCAAGAGAATGTAAGCAAAGTCACTTTGTTGTTTAGACATCTTGGCTTGCTTCCATCGTCTCCCACATTGCTCCAGAACTCAGAAGCTGTCCTGAGGCCCCTCTCATTTCCAGTTTGTCACAGCAGTCTCATTTGCCCTTACATGCTTTGCTGCTTCTCTTTGTTTCAGCAGAAGCCCTCTGCTTGTCCTTATCCCCGGCACCCACCAGGAATGGAAAGTGCCCCTGTGGAAACACGGATGGCCACCATCATTTCACCTCAGAATGGTTTTCCCATATGTGAAATCTTAGTTCCTCTAGTCCTTATCATTTCCACAGTTCTTGGATGCCTTGAGAATATAATTCTGTAATTTATCCATATTTTTGTGATTGTATCAGTAGGAGCATTGGCCTGACTACATCCTCCCCTGAGGCAAAAGCAGACACTCTTCCTTTGAAAGGAAGCATCCTGTCTGTTCTCTTGTTTCTGAGTCCTTGAGGCCCTGGTCCATGAAGTGTATGTCCTTTCCCTGGAATCTCCCTTCGCTCCTGTTCTGCTCCTTTGGCTTCCAAACAGCTCTATGTTTTTGCTCTTCTAAACAAATCCATTTTTTCTTTCAACCCTGACAATGCTTTAAAACAGCGCTCCCTCTCCCCTTTCACAGCAGCCTCGTCTCCCACGTGTGTCCTTTATACTTTGGTTTTTGAAAGTTCCCTGTAAGATCCTCAAGTGACCTCTTGACCTCTCGAAGAAGCCAAGAGGCTTCTTCTCAGCTTTCTCCACACCCAAACATCCAGCCCTGTTTACTGTTACAAACTCTCCCCCTCTGTTCTTTTCTTTGGTGTTTCCCTTGAGGAATCCTTTTTTTGACACATCTTTCCCCACTTGCTGTGCTTTTTTCTCCTGTTCCTGGATGTTCTCTCCTAATTTCACTAAAACCCAGGACTTCAACATCCACTTCTATTTGTGTGACCTCTGAATTTTCAAGTGCTTACCAGACATCTCCATATGATTGGGTCATTATTACCCTAAAAACAATATTTTTCCCTGAAATTTTATTTTCATAATCTCCACCTATTCTCCAAGACTCAGGTCATGCTGCCTTTCTGGCATCCATCTCTGGTCCCTCAGGCTGCAGGAGGCAGGATGGGGATGGGGCTTCTCTGTGTGTTTCCATCATGCACTCACCACCTGGCATTGCGTCCCCCTGCTAACTGTCTCTCTTGCTCCCCTAGAGCAGTACTTCTCAACTACTCTGCTTTTGAACCACTCTCCCCACCCAGAGGAATTTGATGATATCTGGAGACTTTTTATGTTGTGACTCTTTGGGTGTTGCTAACAGCATCTAGTGAGTAGAGGCCAAGGATGCTGCTAAACATTTTATGAGGCAGAGGATGGCCCCCACAGCAAAGGATTATCCAGCTCCCAAACCAGTTTCTAGTTCTGAGAAAATGACCTCAACTATGAGCCTTTCAGGAATTAGTAGCATGTTTTCCTAATCTGTGAGCCTCCAGTGCTTGACTTACTGTATGCACTCAGTAAACATCTATTAATAACCAAAAAGCTCTACTGTATAGCACAGGAAACTATATTCAATATCTTATAATAACCTATAATGGAAAATAATCTGAAAAAGAATAGATTTATATACATATAACTTTCAAATTTTATATTTATTTCAGCCTATAAATACAAGAATGTTTTAATATACTGAAATAAAAAAGAAACCAAGCATATCCCTGAATAGTCACACTTGGCTTACAGCACTGAAGGGTATAAGAAGATGCCATCCCCAAATATGACACTTTGAAATAAAGAGTATTTTGAGATGAAGATAGAGCCAATATAAGAAAAATTCCCTGCCCTCCCCCTATTTGCCTAAAAGCAGAGTATACATTTGTAAAGGTGTGCCCCCCTTCCCACACTACCAGAAAGGACAGAAGATAGTCCTTGGAGACAACTCTGGGCCTTTATCAGCCCAGAGATGCCCCAGAGAAACCTACATAACTCACTTTACTAGGTAGCCCTTTTCTCCCATTAGTGTCCTCATATATTCACCTTCCCAGAGTTTGCCTTCCCTAGAAGTTCAAAGTCCTTTTTCTATGTCTTATCACTTCTATGAAAATGTGTTGTTCTTTTGTTAAGATGCTATACACGCCCAAGTTCTAACCACCCCTTTGAGTTACTCATCGTTGGGTACTCGATAGAAGCTGCACGTTTCAACAAACTTCTGTTTTTCTCTTGTTAATCTGACTTTTGTCAGAGTCTAGTTTACAGGGTTCCAGCCAATAAGCCTAAGAAGGTAAAAAGGAAAAAAATGTTAAGTTTTTCTGCCTCTACAGCACACATCCAAAACATTTTGAACAAGTTCAGAAGTATGGCTGTTTATTTAACAAGTCCTATGGGCTGGAACTAGGCATATAGTGGTAAACAACAAACTCTTTCAAAGACAGACCCATTCTTCTCACTGTTGGCAAATCTTGCTCTCTGATGGTGGATTTTCATTTTTAAAATTGTCTGAAGTCTTTCAGAATTGAGAATAGTGAGTAAAGGGGATTAGCCTGAGGCCTTCTCTGCAAGTTGAAAAGAGTATAAATAAAAAATTTAAGCCTGTATTTCTTGAATCACTTATAAATAAGTTCAGAAAGCCATTCCAACATGGCTTTGTATGTTTTAGCATCACTGAAACAGATTCTGGAGATAGAAGGTGACTACTTTGAGAGTTTCAAACTCATGTTCATATAGAAATTATGTCATAGTGATGCTAAAAACTTGGCCTCTGTGCCCTGGTGCTGAATCAAATTTTGGAGAGTTTTTGGGTAAAGTAGAAAAGAATAGCTTTACTGCTTTGCCAGGCAAAGGGGGACACAGTAGGCTAATGCTCTCAAAACTGTGTGTCCCAACCTGGGAGGGCTTGGTGAGGACTTTTATAGCAAAGGTTCAAGGGAAGTGTTGCTGATAAGGATCAGGGTGTGGGCGCAGCCTGCACTCCTTTAATCTGGCCGCAGGTGGTCTCTTGATGAGCTTCATCTAACATCTTCATCTAACATCATCTAACATCTAACATCTAACATCTCCATCTAACATCATGCTAACATCTTCCATTTATTGAGGGTTTTTGTTCTGTAAAGAGCTCAAAGATATTATATGTATCTCTTGTGGTGGAACCAGGACCCTGCCCCAAGGCTGCACTATTGTTTCTTGGCTGTTCCTCCCTTGTCTCTGCATCCCTCCCTTCCCTGAGTTGCAATGTTTTGAAAGGCTTCCATGCCCAGGAGCCCCATAGGTTTCAATAGCAGTATCAGTTTATACAAACTGCTGTGTCCTCAATGGACAAATAGGTGTTTGTTTGTTTTGCAATACGAAAGCAAAGGACTTCCATGGTTATAGTTTTAATGTTAGATATTTAGCTCCATTTTCCTTTTCAAAATACACACACACGCACACACACACACACACACACACACACTCACATACACATCAAACTGCCATGAAAACTACTGTAACATCTAACTGAATTTCAATGGACATTACAGTTCTACAGGACCTTATAATTTACAGCACGCATTTTGTGTTTTAGTTGATTTAATTTCCAAAATGACCACTGGAGGTGAGGAAACTGACCAGAGATGAGAGAGTGACATTCCCAGGACCTGAGAACAAGTCTTCTGTCCCAGTTCCTCCACCTTCTTCTTTACTAGTACTGTACAGACCCCTTTGAAAGGGAAAAAGCCTTCGTATGGATCCCTGAGAGAAACACAAAAGTGAAATGCTGCCAGTTTGGTGATCACATTGTTACGTGAAAACAGGATTCACCTCCTGGTGGGTGTCCAGCCAAAAGACACAACCAAGCCAAAGATGGGAGAAGGAAGGATTTACTCCTTGCAGTAAGTAAGGAGAACACCCAGGGGTCTTCCCCAAAGCAGTGTCTCCCCGGAACAGCAAAATTGGGGATGTTTTAGGCTAAGAGTATGTGTATATTCATGAAGGGGCTTGGGTGGTCAACAGAGTTCAAGCTTTAGTTGATAGAAGTCATGAGGGTCAGAAAAGGCCCACATCATCCTCCCTTAGGTTCCAGTTGATCTGGTAGCTGATTTTCAGGCTAATCCTTACCACTGAAACAGAACTGGGAGTCCTTACAACTGATACATTATCTTTGCTATTGTTACTTTGCTTGCCTGATAACAGTTGTTTGTTTCTGCCTTATTTTTTTCCCTTAAGATTCATTACTGAGACCTGTTCAAGGGCAAGCATTGTGACCAGGCTTAGGCCAGAAATGGCTTCTCTTATGTCAAGAAAACCATGCCTGGTTCTCTTTTTCTGGGGACCCCCTTCCTTATCTGGTTGCAACCTGGTCTAATATTATCACAGATTCAGAGGCAAACCTGAATGTCTAGGATCTCAGATTATGTTTATGCTTTTAAAGGTTAACATCAATAGAAAGATCCCTATCATTATAGGACTTGAGTGCTCTCCATGAATTTATAGACTCCAGACTGAAAAACACCATGACTTATGACAAAGAATATTTTTTAACTTTCCTGAGTGAAGATGTAGAATTTTCCATGTTAGTATTCAAGCTTCTGCAGAGAGTATGAGTCTCAGTCCTCAAACCCAAGCATCCAAAATGCGATCTCATTTCATGTATACCCTAAGCTCCCACTAAATGGTGGAAATGAATGAGTCCTGGTTCATTAAACACAAACACAGCCAGTTCAGGGGTTCCTCAGGCAATTAAGGGTTCCTCCTTTTCCACACATAGTGGTGAGTCCACTCAAGGGCTGTGAGTTTAGAAAGTATCGCAGCCTGGGCGAGAGGGGACGTCTTGTCCTTGGAGGCCATTGTCTACTCTTGCGAGCTTCTGAGACATCCACATTCCCATTTAATTGGGGGTCAGTGGTCCACCCAGATCTTTCTACCTGGAGCCCTTGGCAGGTGTCCTTGACCGCCCCTTCAGCATCCACTGAGCAATTCTCAGCAGGGAAGGTGTAATGGTTAATTTTATGTGTCAATTAACTGGTCTAAGTGATGCCCAGACAGCTAAAACATCATTTCTGGGCATGTCTGTGAGGGTGTTTCTGGAAGAGATTAGCATTTGAATCAGAAGACTCATCCACCCTCCTGAGTGTGGGTGGGCATCTCCTACTCCATTGAGGGCCCAAATAGAACAAAACATGGAAGAAAGGCAAGTTCTTTCTCTTGAGCTGTGAAAACCATCTTCTGCCCATGACATTGGCTCCCCTGTTTCTCTGGCCTTTGGACTCCAAGACTTACACCCCTTCCCAACTGGTTTAGCCTGAGGCTGAATTACACCATCAGATTTCCTAGTTTTTTGGGAATTTTGCCTCCATAACAACGTGAACCAATGTTTATAGTTAATCTCTCTGTCTCTCTCCTATTGGTCTCTTGGTTTTGTTTCTCTGGAGAACCCTGACTATTACAGAAGAGACACTCTGTTTTGTGCGGAACTTTGTGAGGCTGCACCAGCGGTCACTTTACATCACACCACCTGGGGTGGTGGATGTTGGTCTCCAGCTAAGAAGTAAGGCACAAATTGCCTCTGCCCTTGGGTGCCCAAACTTCTCTAGGTAGGGAGGGGACATCTGTCATCCGCACCTTGTATTACTCAGGGGTCTTCAAAGAAACAGAACCAATAGGATCTCTCTTTTTTCGCTCTCTTTCCTCTCATCTATCAGTCTGTCTATTGACAGAGGGGAGAACAAGAGAGATTTATTCTAAAGAATTGTTTCACATAATTGTGTGATTGTGAGAACTAGCAAGTGTGAAACCTGTAGGTCAGGCCAACAGGCTCGAAATTCCGGTGAGAGGGCATGTCTCAGTCCTGAGTTCAAGTCGCACAGGGCAGCAGGCTGGAATCTCAGGCAGGATTTCTATGTTGCGGTCTCCAGCTGAATTCCTTCCTCTCTGGGAAAGCTCAGTCTTTGTTCTTAAGGTCTCCAACTGATTGGACAAGATCCACCTGCATTATGGAGGGTAATCTGCTTTACTCAAAGCCTACTGATTTAAATCTTATTCGTATCTACAAGATGACTTCACAGCATCATCTAGGCTGGTGTTTGACCACCCGACCAGGCACCCTGGCCTAGCCAAGTTGACATATAACATTAACTATCACACCCCTCTGTGCATGATTTGGCTCCAGAGGACAGACTAGCCTGGGCCCTGTTTCAGGACACCCACTGACCCCTAACTGTCAGGCATCCTTTTCTGTGCTCCTTCATCCCAGCCTGGGGATGATTAAAAATTCTCCCATGGGGCAGGAAAAACTGGCTCTCACTTTATCCTATGTTCTTCCAAATCTGTTGTTTATGGTATAAAATGCATATCCCTGGATCCGTCAGGATTTTAGTTTCTGTGACTCACATGGCTTTTCTTGTAAACCATGCTTTCTCCAGCGAGTTGCAAAGGGCATTTTTGAACTCAAAAGCTGAGGGTTGTTGCCCTGGTTCTGTTGCACCGTCCCAGCAGGAAGGGATCACACAGGGAAAGATCCCATGATGTCCAGGCTGCCTTCTGACCCAGGGGAAGCAGCAGAGGGCACAAGAAGAGTCCCCAGGAGTGAGCATGCCAAAGTCAGTCCATCACCACGTTAGCAGCTGCATGTCTAGGACATCAGACTGATTGATGGTGCGTTATGTGCACCTGGACCAGAACCTCATCCGTGGCCACCTCTGCATCTTATTCATTTGTATCGACTACAGTTAGAAGTTGAATGGAATGGAAGGAAGCTTCCAGTTTTTCCTCACACCTGATGACTGAGGCAGGCTAGGAGATATATAGCAAGTATAAATTTCCTTAAATGAGAACTGGAATCTCTTCCTCATCTCTGGCTGGCACTGTTCTCTATGGTAGCTGAATGCTTTCATAACCACAGAGACCAAGGGCTGAAGGAATCTGCACATCTCTCTTCATAAAGCCCTTGCCGATGGTTCGATTGTAAAGCCAAAACCCACCTATTTTGTCACTCAGATCAATTATTATAATGATGTTTTGAAAAATGAGACTTTTGAAGCACAGACATGGAATGGAGATTTATCTGCTTCACTTATAGTTAGTCCTCTGTGTCCTTGAATGAGTTTCTAATTTCTCTCGGAAAAAGCTGGCTTTGTGAGATACGGCATACTTTTTTTTTTTTTAAGAGTAACCAACACATTTTATTTTATTTTATTTTTTAACATCTCTATTGGAGTATAATTGCTTTACAATGTTGTGTTAGTTTCTGCTGTATCACAAAGTGAGTCAGCTATATGTATATATATATTCCCATATCCCCTCCCTCTTGCGTCTCCCTCCCACCCTCCCTACCCCACCCCTCTAAAAAGGAGTGTGGGTGGTGGACGGGGGTTGGGGGGGAAGCTTTGGCATATCTTTTAATTGCTGATGAAGACCTATGTAAATCTCAGGCTCTATTTCTTTGCTCAAAGACATGCCATCTTCTAAAACTAGCATAGAGGAGGCTCTCAGTATTATTTGTTGAATGAAGGAATGCATGTTAATAATACAGATGCTCATATGAAATGTAAACTAGTCAGGGAGTCATGGGGGGGTGGTGACACGCATCCACGTGACTTACATCACTAGGCATTGCTGGCCCAGATATTACCATATCCATTTCCTGGTTTCCAGGACCATTTAGTCAGCGAGTGAATTGTCAAAATCTCTAGGGTGAAGCAGAGAGGAAGTCCTTGGAAACTTCCAGAACTAAAGGGAAACCTGGAGAATTTGACTCAGAGAAAGAGCAGTGACCCAGGTGGACTCAGCAGCAGGGCTGGAGCCAAGGGCCCTCCAGTGTGGTCATTATTGCTGGCAGTGCAGCCCCTCCTGGACACTGAATGCCAATGCTGACATGCCCTGGGGGCAGAGGCCACTCTGGATACCCGCTCTGTTTAGCAGCCACTGTGAGCAACTTTCTCCACCATCTCGGCATCTTTGGGTCACGCTCCTGGATGCAGAAGCTGAGGCAGGAGCTTCTTGTTGGCTGAGTGGAGGTCACATGCCCACTCAGTAGCAGTCAGCATGGCACACCTGGCCTGGCCATCCATCAAGATGCACACAGTTCAGGGATTCCTCTCTAAAGGAACTGTGTTCAGAATCCCAGTAAGCAAGACCCCCAAATGATGTTCACTGCTGTGTTGCAACTGAGTCATGAACAAATGTAATTTGATAAGAATGAAGTCAGCATTAATACCAAGGAAAGCAACATTATATTTATATGGAGCCACTTACCACTGAGGTGGGCTTGTAATGAACACTCGACAAACATTGTCTATCACTGTTATTTTATGATCATTGTTATTAACAATATGGAATTGTCCAGATTTAAAAAATAGTAGATAGTCCATGGGCTGGCCCTCGGTAAAATTGTGAAGCGGGGGAGCTAGCCTCAGGCACCCACCTCTGTGCTTTCCCAACCCTCCCACCTGCCTCCTCTGCACCTCCTCTTTCTTTCCCACATTTCTTTCCCACTTTCTGTTCCATTTCCCCCATGCCATTGAGTCTTATTCTTGTCGGTGGTCAACTAAGGTTTGTCAATGTAGTTAAGGCTGAGAATGGCTTAAATGTCAGCTAGGCAGAGCTATTTGTATTGATTACCATGAGCTTGTAAAGATGTTAAAGTTTGCAAGACCAAATGAATGAATCTTTAATGGTGACACACTGCTGCAGGAATAACTAGCATTCATTAAATAAGCACTTACATTTTTCTTTCTTTCTTTCTTTCTTTTTTTTTTTCGGTACGCGGGCCTCTCACTGATGTGGCCTCTCCCATTGCGGAGCACAGGCTCTGGACGCGCAGGCCCAGTGGCCATGGCTCACGGGACCAGCCACTCCGCGGAATGTGGGATCTTCCCGGACCGGGGCACGAACCCTGCATCAGCAGGCAGACTCTCAACCACTGCGCCACCAGGGAAGCCCTAAGCACTTACATTTTGGCACTGAGCTAAATGTTTCGAATGCATTTTCTCCGAAGCACAAATGCATTTAATCCTCAGAACTCTTGGAGAAAGTTACTGTTATTATTATCATCCTGATTTTAAGATGGGAAAATTGAGGCTCAACCCAGTTTTGACTGATCTGTAGCTCATCCTGAGGACTACAGATCAAACTATTTCATCCTCAGCCTAATTTCACACAACCCCCAGGGCTGATTCTTGACCCTGCAGTGCATTCAAGTAACAAAGAAAATAACTTGAGGCATATTGAGGAGTTCTGTGTTAGTCAGGTTCTCCAGAGAATGGAAAGGAATTAGCTCATGTCATTATGGAGGTTGGGAAGTCCTCATCTGTAGCTGACTTGCTGGAGACCCTGGAGAATCAATGGCATAGTTCAAGTCCAAGTCTGCGTTTGAAGGCAGTAGACTAACATCCCAACTCCAGCAGTTAGGCAGAAAGAGAAGTTCCTTCCTACCCAGACTGTTTGTTCTGTTCAGACCTTTAACTGATTGGACAAGACCCACCACAGTGGGGAGGGCAGTCTGCGATACTCAGTCTGCCAATTCAAATGTTGATCTCATCCCAAAGCACCCTACAGACATACCCAGAGCTATGTGGTTGGACTAAATGTCTGGGCACTCATGACCTAGTCAAGCTGACACACAAAATTCCCCATCACAAATCCTAATTTTCTAAAGAATTTTGAGTTCCTTGAAGCCAAGGGCAAATTTTTCCTCTTTTTTGAAATTTTTTGTTATTTGTTAATATTCAACACCCAGATAGTTGAGTTGAATAAATCTTCACCAGACTTAGCTCATGCAGTGGAACAATTCCAGTGGCTCTAGTGGGGAATTCTGAGTCTGGGGTGTAGGAGCTAGAAGAGTCTGGTTTCAAGTCTTATGTCTGCAACCAAGCAAGTGATTCCACATCCCCAAGCCTCATTGTTTCCTCTGTTGAATGGAGGCTCTGTTTCCCAGGGATGCTGTGAAGGTTAGAGAGTAGGCAAGGGAAAGTTCCGGGCACACAGTAGGTCCACCATAAGTGGATGCTGTCACACTTATGAGAAGAGGAAACCAAAAGCAATTTTCCTGTCAATAATCAAAGATGGCAGCTTTTTACTTTCGCCAAAGTAGTTAAGGGAAAGGGGCCTCCCCAAGTCGCCGTCCATCAACTGGCCATTTAAAGGTTTTTCTCAATCTATTCTGGATGACTTCATTTAAAAGACACCCAGCATGCCTCCTTTTAAAAGATAAATCCCTGTAAATATGACCTTTGTGTTCTAAAGCAGCTTTTATCTGTGCAAACAAAATATTGGAAATCCTGAGAAAGCCTTTTAAATGGAGACATTTGCTGCAGACTGGCATAGCCAGGGTAGATGACCTTTTAATTGACAGTGTACCAAGCTCTCAAAAATCAAGTTGAAAGGCAATTTGTCAAATAATGATCTTTTAAAGAGTTGGAAGCTTTGGTTTCTTCCTTTCTAATAACAACGTTGGGGTTTACTCTTTTTGCAAAATATTTGCTTGCTCTTTTAAGATTCCCTCCTGTTCTCCCAAGCATCCCTGGTGCTTTGATGTAGACGTTAATTCTCGGTGGGTCAGGGCCTCTGCTGAGATAACTCAGAGAAACAGATTAGCCTCCAAGACTCACAAAGACCTACCAAGAGATCCAGAAGAAGTGGAAGGATAAATGTTGGGTCTGATGTTGCAGGCCACTAAAAATCCATTTTGGAGTTAACAGTGCTATTGAGTCTTCCTGCT
>NW_006798409.1:209738-234512 GCF_000442215.2 Lipotes vexillifer | reverse complement strand
TGCTGAATTCCCCTGGCTGAGTCTGCATGGAAAGCAAAGGTCAATTGTGGCCTTCTGGGGGGATGCTTGCCCCTTGGTCTTTCCAAAGCAAATAGAACAATTGTTTAGGAGGAGTGGGTCAAAAGGTATTTCATCACTTGAAATAGACTTTAACTTCCTTACATTACTTGGTCAAGCCACCCCTTTTTGACTTGACATTCTTTTACTTTATAACTGCCCTTTAGGTTCTGGACTTCCCTGGGGACTTTGGCTATTCTGCAGCCTTGCCTGTGATCTTATTTCCAAGTATCTCATGTTGGGGGAATTTTCTATTCTTTCGGTCGTCAGTATCTATGCAAATATTCAGATTTGTTTTGCTATTTAGTGTGCGCTTTATTTAAAAAAAAAAACCTCAATAGAATGTTTGGCTGTGTGGGTTTCTAGAATGTTCCATTTACTGATGAATTTGTTACCTATTGCCAGTCTCTGGGAGTCCTGATTTGTCTCAAATACAGCGAGGCCGTGAGTACAGATGGCCCGAGATTTGGCCAGCATCCTATGTCGGTCCAAAGGCATGAACTCGGAATGTTTGCCATTCTGGGCTGCCTGTAGGCTGGGGCCTCTCCTTTAATAAACCCCAGATACACGTACTACCCCCAGGAGAGGGTCAGCGTCTTTTCAGCCTTGTATCTTCCCACCCTTGGGATGACCCACTGAGTCAGGGTACACAACTGCTCTTGGTGTCCCCTTCCCTCTACCCATGGTGCTCCTGACCCAGGAGGCCATTCCTCAGGGTCCTGCCGCCACGAGAAAGCAAGTACAGTCAACTTCAAATGGCAGGAAATTGCTGCATCCCCACGTATTTTTATCTCAAGCTACCTGAAAGCCATGAAATGCTGATTTTATTTTTATTTTTTATTACCAGAAGCACATAACTGCCTCTTTAAATTATTTCAGCTAACTTCCACTGATGGTCTGTGGCTAAACAGAAGTGCCAGTTGAACTGAATTTGTGGGGTGATTTCACATAAAAGAAGCATGGCGTAAGCAGGAGATCTGTACTCCAGACTGTCTAATTAGGAAAACCTAACAACAACCTTGGTAAATATCTCCCAGGGAGCTTGCATCTGGGCTCAATGCATCAATTGCATATTAAAGATTATTAGGATTTGTGAGTCATTAAAAATTATGTAACAATCATAAAGGCACGTTCAGCTCTTAGGGAAAACAGAAGGCACAGTTTTGGGTTTAAAAGTCATTCGTTGTGTGTGTGTGTGTGTGTGTGTGTGTGTGTGTTTGTGTGTGTGTGTGACACAAAAATATTCGTAGGGGAACTTTGTTTCACATCCCTCTTGCCTTGGCCCCCACCCGGTATTCTGCACCTTCTCTTCAGGTACCTACATGGGATTTCATGACTATAGGTTGTTGTTATTTTGCTAGATGTTATGTTTGGAAGACTAATATCCACTAAGCTTTTTAATATGTTAAGCAAACACATTTTAATATAGAGCTTCTGAAAACTGGGAGAATCTCCAGACCCACAAGAGTCATGTCAAATAATGGCATGTGGGCTTCCTGAAGAGCTGACAGAAAGATGGTTTCTGGTGAACGGAAAGGTGTCTTCTCACCCCATCCTTTAGTTTCCTAGGGTCGTTGCAACAAATGATCACAAACTGGATGGCTTACAACTACGGAAATGTATTCTCTCAGTTCTTGAGAAGAAGTCCAAAATCAAGGTGCCAGCAGAGGCATGCTCCCTCTGAGGGCTCTGGGGGAGGATCCTTCCTACCTCCTCTAGTCTCTGGGGGCTCCAGGTGTTCCTGGGCTTGTCGCCGCATCCCTCCAACCTCTGCCTCTATGACCACACAACCTTCTCTTCTGTCTCTGTATAATCTCCCTCTGCTCCTCTCTCTCTCTCTCTTTATTTTATTTTATTTTTTTTTCAGTACGCGGGCCTCTCACTGTTGTGGCCTCTCCTGTTGTGGAGCACAGGCTCCGGACGCGCAGGCTCAGCGGCCATGGCTCACGGGCCCAGCCGCTCCGCGGCATGTGGGATCTTCCAGACCGGGGTACGAACCCACGTCCCCTGCATCGGCAGGCGGACTCTCAACCACTGCACCACCAGGGAAGCCCTGCTCCTCTCTTTTAAGGGCACTTATCATTGGATTTAGGGTCACCTGGATGATCTAGGATGACCTTAGTTTGAGATTCTTGATTAAAACCTACAACGACCTTTTTCCAGCTAAGGTCATATTCATAGTTCCAAGTGGACATATCTTGTTGGGGGAGACACTAATCAACCCCTCACCCCTCTCAAACCACAGTGCACGGCAGAGAAAAAGGCCACAACATTGTTCTAACTCAATTTCCAGGAGATATTTGTTAGAAAGTCAAAGCCTGCAGCAGCGGAAGCAGGATTCCACCTGCTTTCTTCCTCTCAACATATTGTTTGGAAATTCCCTGCCTGATTCCTGGAGGGTGAACCTTTGCAGAGCTCTGGGATTTTTAGTATTTGCACATAAACATTGGGACTTGGGAGTAAAGCCTTGAATTAGGTGGCACTACTCAGACAATTGCTCACTTAACAAAAGGGTTTGGATGAGTAAAAATCCCAAAGAATTAGTCTCCAATAATGGCATTTTAGCTCCCTGGAGAATGAATGAGGGAGATCTTTGAGGTTAGAGGTGACTTCTTGCATCTCAAACCACAGCATGTGGACTTACTACTGCTGTTGATTCTGGTGGGAGGGGAGGAGCTGGCAGGGCAGCCCACACTCCCCCATTAAGAGGGTCATGGTCAACAGGGATGGGTGAGAAGATGGGGAGGGCATGAGGACAGGAAGAGCAAGGGGAGGTTGGGAGAAGAACCAGAAGGAAAAGTGTAGGAACCACAATAGCTCAGAACACAGGGAATGAGCCCAACCAAGGGGAGAAATGGGAGCATAGCAACAAATGGAGGCTTTGGGACAGAACATTGTGAGGATGCAAACCCTCTCTTAGGATGTGCTACATTCCGGATGTCACTGAATATGACTGGCCCAGTCAGAAACCATAGCAGTCTGCTATGGGTCTATAATTCTGGCCTTGGGAATCCTCACTTAGAGTGGACTTGGCTCAGAGCTGATCCAACGTAAAGCCATAAAGATCCATCCTGAACTGAAATCAGGGTGTATATTTATTTGTTTTCTTGCTTCCATGTTCCTCATGAGAATGAAAGCTCCATGGGGACGGGAGCCTTGTCTGTCATGTTCACTGTTGGGGATGGATGCCCAGTTCCTATCCTCAGTGTCTGACAGGTAACACATGCTAAGCAAATATGTGATAAATGAAGAAATGAGTGGTGACCATCAGGGTTTGTCTGTCTGTATTTTGTTCAGATTTGAACCTTTGATCTTTCTTTGACTTTCACTACCTAGTCTCCCTGGGGTTTGAATTGCCTTCTGTTCACCCCATTAGTGAAGGATGGACTCTCCCCCTAGGGTTATGGAGAAGTGTAGCAGGCAGGTGGAGCTCTCCCCCCAAATCACTTTCCTCTCACATTATCCATGGAGCTCACGTGTTGGATGTTTACTCACATGGGTACCATCTTCCCCTAGTGAGAAACAACCAAATAATAATACAATAATATCATTATTATTCTCATATTTTAAGGACAGTATAATATATTTGCCAAGAATAGAGACTCATTTTTGGAGTGAGACTGAGGGAAGTCCAAACACCAGTTGACCCATTTTCTGGCTGTGCTTGACCCGGAAGAAGTCTCTCGACTTCTCTTAGCCTCAGATGAAGATCTGAGCATGGAGAGTAACATCTTTTATGCAGATTAAATGTAAGGCAATACCGTGTATAAACTCCTAGCACAGCACCTGGGGCGTACAAGGCAGGCCACAATCGTGATTATCATGGTTGCAATTTGTGTGGCTAGTTCCTTTGAGACAGATTTCTTAGCATAAAACATCTATGGCTATTCTTGAGAAAATCTCAGTTTGCTGGCATGCATTTTAGAAGATGAGAAGTTGGGGACACAGGTGTCATGGCCATATTCTAAATTGTAATGGGGTGCTCCTTTGACAAAGTTCTAAGCACAGTTCCCTCCTTTATAATCATGCATACCTTCATGCTTGCTTGAGGGTGAAGACTGAAGTCCCATACATTTTATTAATTCACATATTAGTCATAAAGGATGGCGTACATCCACTCCCTGAGTCCCAGGGGGGGAGTGCATTGTGGTTAACCCATGCTTCTTGTCTGGCTGCCTCAGAGACACTTTTTTCTTCTCCTTCCCCACCGCTCCTAGGGAGTCTCCCCCTAGAACATGGTAACCAGTCACATTAGTCGGAGGGAAGATGAAAGGAAATCTGTGGTTATTGCTTTACAGCCCACTTGGGAAATCTGTGCCCTTTTTCCAGGGGTTCAATCTTTTTACATTCTGAACCGTATGTCAGGCATTGAATTTCCTTCAAGTCTATTGCAGCATGAAGCTTCTGTTGGCAGAAGTAATTTCTTGGAGCTATAAACATTTTGGCAGGCTTGGAGAAACACTGGTGGTCCCAGCCCATTTCCAAGCGACCATACCACTAAACCACAGGAAGCAACAAATTTGGTCCAGGCTCCACTGACTGCTACCATGAAGTTGGAATTTATGATACAGTTCAGAGCCTCATGATCTTGGGAAATGAGGAAGAAATAGAGATTAAGTTCCCAGCTTTACGGCATATGCAGCAAATGGATACAATCCTGTCTCTTGCTGTGAACTCAAAAGACTGACTTTGAAGATCTAGAAGTTTCTGTTGTTGATGCTACTTAAAAGAGCCTGGTTCCAAAATCATCAAGAGCTCCGTTTGTAGACCGAATGGAGTCTTAATGGCCTGCAGTGCCATTTGAATATTCATGCTAACAGGTATTTTCTGTTAGGAAATAAGTACATGGTAACTAAGAATTAATTCCAGTATCTGGCTGTTGTTATAGGCAACTAATTTATGCTGATTTTTGACTAGAAGAAACAAATTGCTACATCCATTAAAGGAATTAAAGAAAGCTGTCTTTTCTCCTTTACCTGCACCCACCGCCCACATCTGCTGAGCCTCCAAAGGTCTTCTAAATGTGTTTACCAGTTTTATTCCAACCATTAAGTGCTCCATTTACCATTTACTGTTATTCAGTAAATGGAACCCAGTAAAGGAACCCAATATGAAAAACTTAGAGTCCAATTTACAGCACAGTAACTAGGTCCTTCAAATAAGAGTGACACAGATGGCACAGGAAATCTTGGAAGTCAGCACTGTGTAGATCAGAACTATTGTCACTGAGCCCAATTAAGTATGTAGATTTCAAAACATATAGAACTGATGGGGTGGGAGGATAGCTGTCTGTTTTGCAGAATCAGACAAAGTGGAAGTAAAGGACTCTTGAGAAAAAAAAGCGATGACCTGTTAATGTTCCAGTCTTCAATCAGGACCGTAAAAATCAGGTCTTGCCCTACCTCAAAATCAACATGTTAGATATCATAGTCTCTGCTTACAGAGCTTGTCTGAAAAAAGTGATTTTTTTTTAAAAAATCATAGCCATTCATTAAGGGTAACGCTGCTTTCTGTTTTTCTTTTTAATGGAGAGTTACAGTCTTAAATGAGATTACCTGGACTGAGAGTCAGGCTACCTGAATCTTAAGTCTGGTTTTGCCACTAACTAGTTTTGAAGCAGGGGGGAAGGGGGCAGGGCACCACCCTTTAAGAATGACATAGTTGTTGAAGACAGGACATAAACTGGTTAGAACTGACTAGTCCCAAGATGGCAGGAGATTGGACCTCCACTAGACCTTGGGCCTCATTATACACTCATTGTAATACATCAGCACATGCTAAATGACACACCCACAGGCGCTATGACAGTTCCGAGGATGACCATAAAAGGCCAAAAGGTGGGCGGTGGCCCAAATCCTGGAAATACCTGCCCCTTCTCCAAAATGGTTGGAACAATCCTCCCACTCGATAGCCTAAGAAATTACCCAGCCCATAAAAACTAACCACCCCATATTGCGGGGTCTCTTGCTTTCTAAGAGGGCCCACACTGTGCCTATGGAATGTGTTTCTCTCTCAATAAATCCACTTTTTACCTATCATTTTGCCTCTCGCTGAATTCCTCCTGCACTAAGACATAAAGAACTTGAACTTCAGCAGGTCTTGAGGGCAGAGCAGTTCTCCTGGGTTCCCTTACCCTGCTGCTCTCCCCCTGGGCACCCCTTTCCAATAAGTCTTTTGCTTTGCCAGCACATGTGTCTCCTCAGGCAATTCACTTCCAAGTGTTAAACAAGAGCCCACTCTAGGGCCCTGGAAGGGGCCCCACTTCCTGCAACATTACTGGTTTATTATAAAGAATACTATTCAGAAACAGCCCAGTGGAAGAGAGGCAAGGAACAATGTATGCAGGTGGGTGCGTGGAGCTTCCCTCTCTGGGCACGTTACCTCCTCAGCATCTTGATGTGTTCCTCAACCCAGAAGTTCTCTGAACCCCATTGTATACTGCTTTTTATGGAGGTTTTGTTACATAGGCATGATTGATTAAATTATTGGCCACTGGTGATTGAACTCAGCTTCCAGACCTAGTAATATAGGCTGCTTGGATTTTGTGCCACAAAGAAACGCATTTCATAGGAATCAGTTGATGAGGCATAGAACTTAAGCATCATTCTTTCACTTAATTACTAGATTAAAAAGTTGTCTTTGTGAGGGGGACTATGTTGCATGCGGGGGATGAAAGTATGATTAAGATAGGGTTCCTGTTCTCAAGGTGGCGGGAGGACACGCATTCTTCACCCTTGTTTAAAGTGTCAAGACACAAAGGTACAGGCTGTACTGTGGGCGTTTATCCTAAAGTTTAGATTGAGATTCAGGGACTAAATCATTCTGTGTTCACTGATCAGTGTCTTTGATTTTCAACACCGCATCCCCTCCTGTGCCACTGGTGATGCAACAGACCTGCAGAGAGTGATCAGCAGTGGTCCGTAGATTTTCTGCAGGTTTTAATGAGGTGCTTAACAGAATGGGTCAAGGGAAGATGTCTAATTAACAGTGGTACTTAACTTCCATCACCAAATGATCCTGAACAAGTTTGTTGAATAAGGCATTAAAGAAAAAGAAGGAGGGGGGGCAGCATGGTTTTGGAAACTCCCTAAATTCGCTTAAGATCACACAGGGCAACTAGAAGAACAAAACTAAAAACTCATGGGCACCAATGTGAAATTCGGTGGCAAGGCAGCCCCACAGATCCCAATGTCTAAGTGAGTCAAAAGCTCATGCCAACAGATGCCTTCATCCTACCCCTTCTGCACCATCTCTTCCTGTCCTCACAATGTTTCTCTTCCTTCCTTCTCCCCTCCCTCCCTCCCTCCCTCCCTCCCTCCTTTCCTTCCTTCCCTCCTTCCTTCCTTCCCCCCTTCCTCTCTCCCTCTGTCCTTTCCTCCTTCTTCTCACTTTGTTCTCTGAAACTGAGGCCAAAAGGGGGGCAGAAAACATAATGTCTTGGGCTATTGGTCTCTGCCCATCAACTGCAGCTGCTGGAATCCTCCAAATCTGAGGATCAGATGGGAGGGACTTTTCATGTATGGGATTTTCCAGAATCCCCGTGGTTTCATGTCATTTTGTTCTTTTCAATAAAGTCAATTTGCTAAAAGTACATAACTAAATGCTATTTTAGTATGCTTGTAAAACTTCTCATAAATAAATTCGTAAAACATAAAAATAATCTTATTTCTAAATGTGTACCATGGCTTGGGAAATACAATTTTTAGAGAGGACACAAAGGGACAAATTTAAATTGAACAGCTGGAGAAATAAGGTAGGAAAAAAAATATAGAGTCTAAATAAGACAGAAGAATTTGATGGTATAGCATAGTTCAGTGAAATTTGAAATGGTTGCTTTATGAGCTTTCATTGTGTTGGTTTGCATTCCTGACATGACCTAGCAATGACTAAAATTTGGGTGGTCCAGGGCTGTGTGCATTTCCCTGCTTTTGGGGGCTTCGTCTTCACTTTGCTGACCGCTCCCTGGCCCCTCTCCCTGCCAGTGGAGGGAATTCCTCCTTCTGAGTTCCTGCCCAGCTTAGGATATTTCCTGTTCCCTGACGTTGTCTCTGATGCTCACAAGTGTGTACAAAAATATGCTGCTGGCTCCCAAATACTCTTCTCTGGCCCTGACTAGTCTTTGGAATTCCAGATCCCTATTTCCAAATGCCTATAGGAGACCTCCGTGGAGCCTGGGCCTTTTTAGCCCAGATCCATGGGCACTTTTGGAGTCCAGGGATGGCTACTGGAGGTCCATGTGCATTTTCTGGGGAGAGCATACATAGATTTCACCCGATTTGTTAAGTGGTGCCTGGGACCCCTTCCCTCAGAGAAGAGCCTGCACTTGGTGAGCGCATACCTGGGCCAGGCATTGTTCAAGGGCTTTGCTTTGAATGATGCTGTGTGATGATGGCAGTGGTCTTCGAGGTACATCCTTGAGTGTCTCCCGTTTTTGCATATGAAGAGCTGGAAGAACAGTGAGACTGGAAGTAGCCAAGGTTATAGCTAATGGATATAGAAGTCAGATTCAGCTCCAGTCACCAAAATGCAGGCTTTTAATCCCAGGGCTCTTCTGCCTCCTTCACTCCCTAAAGTTAAGATCCCCACTCTAATCCCATGTTCTCCACCTGGCAATGGTATCATATCACTCACACACAGCCGGTCCTCCAGACCCCTCTCTGTCCCTCCTTTACCCAGTCATGGATTGTGTTTCTTTTGATTTTGGGGTACCCTGCCTCCCCATTGTCTCTCGTAGCCTCTCCTCCGATCGACCCCCAAATACCACGTCTGACTTAGGCTCTCCCTACCTCAGACAAGATTATCATCACACTGGCCTCCCGCACGATCCCCCCCACCCCGCCCCATCCATCCACCACCGGCTGCCACTTTGTCTCTCAGGAGCATGGATCCAATTGATTGGATCACATTCCTCTGCTCAGACACTTCTGTGGTCCCTAAGATACAATCCCGCCTTTTAGCAGAAGCCCTGTTACTCTATGATCAAGGTCACTCTGACCTTTCCAGCCAAAGCTATGACTGGCTTCTACACACACCACCCACACACACACACACTGCACTTTTCCCCTCCGAGCCTTGCCCACACTGGTTCCTCATCTGAGTTGCCCATCTAGTTCCTCTTTCTGGAATCTCTGTTGACTCACTCCCGTTCCCCCCAGAGGAAGCCTCCTGAATCACCCCACTCAGCACGCTCTCCCCACACCGGTCCCCAGAGCCTCACATCTGGTGCCTGGTCTCTCGCATTGTAATTAGGGGTGGAAAACTCGGTCTCCTCCAACACACAAATTGGGTCCCACCCATCTTTTCCTCCAGTGCCTGTGACGGGAGAGGTACTGGTCCCTGAGATCTCCGAGGCTGTCTCCCCTGAACCCTCAGGTGTCTGACCCGGGATGTTTGCTGGCATCTCTGCTTGGAATGTGATCACTTTTTCAGCTGTCACATCTTTCAAGAGGTGACCACATGGTTGGGTGAGTGGGTGGGAGTGGGAAAGAAATACTCAGGGATGTTGGCACCCATGGAAGGTCGGGGAACTCCTATCTGAGAGCTGAAACTCTCCAAGTCTCTGAACCTTGGACCCTGGAAGCCACTGAGGGAGGAAAAGATTGCCTGGGAGGGAGAAGGAGCAGAAAGGGGTGCGGAAGGACTGGGCATCCTGTGGACAGACCACGCCCCTGTGGAATACGGCAGTCCATCTTCCTTACTCCCAAGTTCAGGCAGTGACTGGCTCAGTGCATCCCTTGAACTCTAGTCACTGCAGCACTGCAGTTTGCTTTTGAGAGGCATTTTCTATGGGTTGGCAGAGGGGGAGGGGGAGACTCCTTGATCTCAGAGAGCCCTGGGGAGGGGATTGTGCTCACACTGCCCTGTATTGACCTGTCAGTGGGTGTGTGCTGCCCCAGGGAGGGGCGAGACTGCTGGGGAGAGGGCATACATCAGCTGGACGCCTCTGAGACCCTTCAGCCACCAACACTCCCAGCAGCTGGGGGCTCTGGGGGACCCACTGGGGCACGTACCATACCTTTACAGTTGAAACTCCAAATATATGAATCTTGTAGAACTGGTAAGGAAAGTAGAGATTTGCTGGTCCCAAAACCTCACGTTACAAGCCAGAAAAATGAGGTCCAAAGTCAGTTAAATGTTTATTCCAGCCAGGGGTGACACAGCTCCTCAGTGGCTGAGCCAGGATGAGAATGAAACTCCCCTGCTTCCTGGTCCATTTCCACATGTACAATAAACACCCACTGCCCGCCCCCCACCACAGAGTGGACACTTGTGTTGCTTCTGGTGGATGTAGGGTCTTCCCCTGTTGACAAACTGAGACAGGCTGGGACCCAGGACCTGGGGCCCTTTATTGCAGTGCTTGCACCTGGACAAATGTCTCCTAGAGCAACAGATACAAAGAAACTATAAGGAACTAAAAATAGCTGTGTCCGTGCACAGTTGGGGCAAATTATGAACAACAAGATACAAAAAGACCAGCAACCCAACTGCCACTTCTGAGGGTTGTGAAAAAAAGCAGGGTCCTGCCCATGATCCCTGCACACACACCACCAAGGGGGTGGGCAGGCCACATAAGCCACCCCTCCAGCCTGACTCACTGATCTGCCCCTACCCCTACCCCATTTAAGGGACCAGCTCGCTCCCCCTTCAGGGAGTGAGCAAAGGAAATCTTACTTGTTTTCACTCCCTTGTGCTACAGCAGGAGTCCCAATAAAGCCTTGCCTGAATTTCTTATCTGGCCTCTTATCAATTTCTGTCGATTAAAAAGTCTGAGAACCTGGGTTGATAACAAAACCACAGGTGGCCAACTTGTAAGTTCACTGCTAAGTGTCTGCAGAGGAAATCACAGGATGACTACAGAGCATCCCTTCATGGAAGCATCAAGACAGGCTGGAAGTGTCTGCAGGATAAGCAGAAGGCATTAGAGTTTTGAACTGACCTCCAAATTTCTCTGACAGTGATGCCTAATGCAGACTCCTGGAGGACAAGATCCCTGAACCAGTCATGGTACACGTGCCCCTCCCCCCAGCACCTAGCACAGAGCTGGCACACCAAAGGCTTTCTGAGCTGATAAGCATTTCATAACTGATAACTTGCTCATCCAAGCTGCTAACACAGGCTTTCCTTCTTCAAAAGTTCCCTCAGAAATTAGCATCACCTTCTCCATTCTTTTCTATATCTGAATTTAAAAAATGTTCTGAAATGAATGTCATGATCTCATTCTATTCCAATTCACCAACCTGCTGTCTTCCCATTGGGAATGTTATAATTTAGCATCTGAGAAACTCCCCAGCCAGCAGGTCTGCTGATGATATGCAGGGCAGGAGGCTCCTTGGGGAGTGTTCTGGGGAACGGTTCCTATAAGGAAGGAGGGGGCAGACTGGGGCAGAGGGAGCTGTTGAGCTGAGATGAAATTGCAAGAGAGGTTTCAGCTGGGGGGGGCTCTGAAACTGGGGTGCCCTAAGAGTCCCTCCCAAGTCAAAGCTGAGGGTGAGCAGTGACCAGCCCTTAGAGGCCAGCTGACACAGGAAGGGAGCATAATCACAGTTGGGGCCGTTCCCTCCCTAACTAGGGCCAGTCCTGGAGAGTGTCTCAGCTGTGAGCCACGGCTTTGGTCTTGAAGAGGGATTGGGGGACACACACAGCCTCCTCTGCATTCAGTGGTTTGTTAATTTATCTAGATATTTCAGATTGACCCACTGTGGTCCAGCAGCCATCAAACAAAAGACTGATATTCCTAGCATGTGTTGGGAGTTACGGTACAGCCTGTTCTATGTGTAACAGGGAAGAACAAAATCTGACTCCATGTTGGATCTGTTGTTTCTACTTTAACCTTTGCTCTCCGTTGCTTTTTGTGACTATAATCACTAAAAGGTGCTGTCTATAGCTGTATGCATAGCTAATGGCCTCCCTCAGGGAAGACTGCCCTTTGTCTAAAAGTTAAACTAAAGCGCCTTTGTTCAGCTCGCAGGGAAATATTCTGACCCTGCCCACCTGTGAATGGCTGCAAGAAAGAAGAAATTAACACATCCCCTCCCAGATGCTGGCCAAACCAGATGTTTTGCAAGACTTATGACCTTTTTACTTTACTTCCTCACCTCCTCCCCTTCTCTGTTCTATAGAAGAAACTAGCTTCCAGACCCCAATAAGGTGGTACTCTAGGCCACTAGTCCGCCATCTTCTCGGATGCCCAGCTTTCCGAATAAAGTCGCTATTTCTTGCCTCAACACCTCGTCTCCCAATTTGTTGGCCTGTTCTGTGGTGGGCAAAGTGAGTTTGGACTCAGTAACATATGGACATTTACTGCTGTCTCTCCCAGCCCAGTTCATCTTCAATCTTTCCCCCATTTCTGAGTTCCAGGGGTTTGTTTGCAAGATCAGGACTCCTGCACCTTAAAAAACATGCTTCCTTGCTGCCCATCCCTCTGTATCCAATTACTACCCACCCCTCGCCCATTAAAATTTCCATCAAAATGTGTTTCTTGACCTCACGGTAACACTGACCCTCCCCTTAACCATAAGAAAAGCCATAGAGAAAAAAGGACTGGGGGTGGTCGGTGCCTCATCCCCCCACAAACAGACAACTCACAGTTGGAAACTTGCTAGAACAATAACAAGCTCCTCAAATCGTTTATGGAGATTTTTTTTTTGCGGTACACGGGCCTCTCACTGTTGTGGCCTCTCCCGTTGCGGAGCACAGGCTCCGGACATGCAGGCTCAGCGGCCATGGCTCATGGGCCCAGCTGCTCCGCGGCATGTGGGATCTTCCCGGACCGGGGCACGAACCCGTGTCCCCTGCATCGGCAGGCGGACTCTCAACCACTGAGCCACCAGGGAAGCCCTTTTATGGAGATTTTGAGACATGAATCAGGATCCAAGCTGATGTTATCTTTAAAAATGACACATTTTTCATTTAGATGGGAAATAAAAGCCTACCATTCCCATAATACTTGGACTCCTCCAAATATTGTAGTCACTCCATACATGGGTCTCAACTCACGCCCTCTGGCTCTGAATCTCCCCTTGTCTGAAGGCAGGCTTTCTGGTGGTCCTCAGGTGGCTGTGTCCCTCCAGTTCCCTTCTCAGCCTATTTGTTGGCTTTCACCCTCTTCTTGCTCCTTCTTTTGGAAACTTCCTCCCTTGGCTATTGGGATGCTCAACTCTCCTGGTTCCCCTAGTATCTCATTTACTGTTCTTCTCTCTTCTGCTCTCTGATCTTTCTTTTCCAGTTACCCTGTGAAAGTAATCCCTCTTCTATTTTCACTTTATGTACTTCTCCTGGAAGATCCTGTCCATTCGTAGGTCTTCAAATGCAGTCTATTTGCTGTTGATGCTCAGACTCCATCTCCAGCCTGGACTTCTCTCTTTACCTTCAAACTCTGAGGCACAGTTGCCTCCTGGACCTAGAGGCATCTGGACACCTCAAACAAATATGGCCACAGACACAAATGTTCCCTTGCTAAAATTCCTCCTACTCCTCCTATTGATATATCATTTTATGGAGCCATCATTCTTTCAATAAACCTGTAGGTCATCCTAGTTTTTCTCTCTTCTTCACCTCTCAAGTGCTCAATGACCCAATTCCTCCTATTTTGACTCTTAAATATTGTTGCAGAACTTCCATCCCTTTGGCTAGTGTTTTAGTTTAAGGCAGTGATCTATAGCTCTGATCCCACCTTCATCTTTCCTGTGTACATGTCTGTGTCCAAATTTCCCTTTTTTATAAGGACACCAGTCATATTGGAAGAGGGGCCACCCTACTCTAATATGACCTCATCTTAACTAGTTACATCTGCAAGACCCTATTTCCAAATAAGGGCACATGGTGAGTTACCGGAAGCTAGGACTTCAATATAGGAATACAATTCAATGCATAGCAAGTAGTGAGGGGGGAAAGGGATTGTAAATACTGTCTCTATAATTTCATATATTTTTCTCTACCTCTTGCTCAAGTAAATAAGTCTTAGAATCCCAGGTGGCCGTGGGTATAGGCAATGTCAGAGTAGAGATTTTTGAAAGTAGCCTGACGATCCCTGGGTCAAAACAGGGCTTCCTGCTTTTATAATGAAACATGTCTCTGGAAACTTCATTGAAGGGCAGAGCTCTCTGAAGCAGATGGAGATGTGCTATCATGTTCATCCACTGGTCTCTGGAAGTGTGTTTGCTTTTCAGATAAAGCAGATGGTGGTTTGGGGTCAAAAGATGGCTGAGTGCACCTGTAGCTGCAGCAGTTGGTATGTGTTGTCATTGTTCATTAATAGTTAATAACTGATAATAATAATAATGATGACTCTAAAATGTATTAGAGTTTCCTATGTGCCAGGCACTGGGCTGAGTATTTCACAGGTGTTATTTCATTGATGTTAGATGTAAAAACAGGGGCTCAGAGAGGTCAGGACCTGTACCCAAGGTGTGCAGCCAGTAAACATGCTGGGCATGTTTGAACAGCTGCATGAGGAGGTGTAAAGATGGAGCTCACCATGTGGGAGGAGGGGCCACCAACTAAGTCAGAATGGCCATCTGCCTCCAAGCAATGCACACCTTGCCTCACATGCCCTCTCAGGTGTCCTCAACCTGCTGCTGAGGTGATAGTGTGCCCACCTCCTCTCTCTTCTGCCACTTCTACCCAAACCAGTGGTTATCAAAGTGGGGTGCTTGGCCCAGAGCATCAGCATCACCCGGGGTCTTCTTAGCAAATGCTGAACCAGACGCTGTGGGATGGGGACCAGAAATCCCCCAGGTGATACTGATGCACTCAAGTCTGAGAAGCACTGAGTCAAACTGCCAGGTTTACAAACCCTCTGCCAAGAGTTGGTTGAGAGAAGTCAGGTTTTCCATTGGACTGGAATTCACCTTGGGTGGAGAAGACCCTGCTTTGTCCAGTGGCCACAGACAGCTCCTGTGGAGGGGCATCCCTGCCCCTGGGCCAGCTTCTTTCTGCCCTATGGCATCACTTCTCACCTGGCTCACGCTTCCATAATATTCTGAATGCCTGCCTATGTAACAAGCATTTCTACTTTACATCAGCAACCCCATTTTAATTTTGGCTGAGAAATTAATTTTAATGAATGGAAACCCCTTAGTGCCTTGTGCTATGAGCTCCCAGAGAAGGGCCAAGGAGGAATGCTTATTGTGAGTTAGTTCACATTTTGCGGTTCATCCAGAAATCCCAGGTTCTGCTCATCTGACTCCCAGGGATGCTGAACCATTCCTTCAGTCATTTATCTGGAGGGGAGGATGGTCTTTGATCTGGGCATGACTGCAAGCAAATTAGATGTGCACCTTTTGTTTTGACATTGATGAGCAGCTCCCCAGCCTCACTCAGCTGCCTCACTAGCTGCAGGGGGTGGAAAACCCCCAGACCACCTGGCCAGGTACGGGTCAGTGTTCAGGACAAAAGGAGTGGACATGTGGGGGAGCACAGCCCTGTTCTGCCTCCTAACAGAAGCTGTTCCTACTTCTCTGTCCACCCTGGAATTTATGAGTAGGCAGGGAGCAGACCTGGGGTCTCAACTTCCTGACTGACTGTGATGTTGCCCTCCCATGATGCTGCGGATAAGGGGCAAAGACAAGATCTGCTCAACATTGGATGCTGTTGGTGCTATGTTCACTTTGAAACCCAGATGCTGTCAATTTAACAGAACTGTTTGATTGAATTAAATGCTCTTCCCCTGGGGGGCTTTTGTTTGAGTGATACGGGGTGGGGTCTTGTAGTTTCCCCAAATCCCCAAGCTGAATGTTGAGAACTGTGTGGGGCAGGACTGGAGCTGTCAGACCACAGCAAAGTTACTGGCCAGAAGGATGGGAGTTTAAGACAGGAAGGGTAGCCATGTGGTCAAGGCCATTGATGCCGGGGTGCTGCTGGGTGTGCATCCAATCTCTGTGACCTTGAGCAAGTCCCTTGGCTCCTCTAGGCTTCAATTTCCTCATCCACAGACTAGAGATGAGGATAATCATCCCTGACTTATAGAGGTACCCTGTGGAATTCATGACTTCATATTTATATAGTGCTCAGAACGTGCCTGGGAGAATAAGCACTAAGTATAATAATACAGAAGATTCAATCAATGATATTGACTTGTTTTTGTATGATTTCTTTTTCCTCTTAAAAACATAAGACAGAAAAATCATTCTGGTTAATGGAAGTAATTGAGGGTTTTGGAGATGACATTTGTATTAGTTCAATAAAAAGCAAAATCGTGGTAAAAAAGTACCAAATTTGGCGGCTTAGACAATAGAAATTTATTGTCTCTCAGTTCTGGAGGTGGGAAGTCTGAGATCAAGGTGTGGGCAGAGTTGGTTCTTTTAAGGCTGTGAGGGAAGGATCTGTCCTAGGCCTCTCTCCTTGGCTTGCAGATGCTCGTCTTCTCCCTGGGTCTTCACTATCTTCCTATGTGCCTGCGTCCAAATTTCCCCTTTTTATAAGGACATCAGTCATATTGGATTTGAGTCACCTTGATGACCTCATTTTACCTTGATTACCTCTGTAAAGACTCTATCTCCAAATAAAGTTCATTCTGGAGTCCCAGGAGTTGGGGATCCAACATGTCTTCCTTGGGGAGCGCACAATTCAACCCATAATGGCACTTGGCCATTATTTTGGTTTCTGCAATCATCTCAGGCTGCTATGAATTAGACCCAGAAGAGCCTGTCTTTCCACTAGCTCTTCCTTCTCCAACATGGAAGGTTTACATTTGCATCTGTGCTCTGACCTCCTTTGGTCCCTGGCAATTTGGAGCCTTAAATGAAATTAGTCCTTCTTCCCAGATTTTTATAGGCAAAAGCTGTACTTCCAGTTTTCAGGTTGTCTCAGAGTGGTTTTGCTTTAATTGGTTTATTTTTTTCTTGTCTAGTCAGATTGCTACAAGTGCTTGACTTTAGAGTCGAGGTTTTGGGATGCTCCGAGCTACGTAGCCAGATGGAATCCAGCCCACATGAAGGATGTTACAGGGCTGGAGATCAAGCATGACTATTAATAACAATTATCCCAGGGTGACTGCTCAGAATTAATGTCATATTCAGCATCATTATTCCCCTCAGCATCTTCTCACTTGAAATAAAAATGTGAGATTTTTAAAGAACCATATATTCAGAATATGCCTTTCTTCTCCCCCAATTCTGAGGACCTCAAATCACTTTCGTCCAGTGTGACTCTTTGCTTTCCATAAACACTTCAGGTTAATGTGGAGTTAAATGTAGTTATACTGGGGTTACTGGAGTCCACATAGGCTAGAATGACTCATGGATAGATGCTCTGTGAAGAAGCAAGGAGACAGAAATAGGGACGCCAATATTTCTGACTCTTGGCCCTGTGTTTCAACTTCTAGCCATACTCTATCTGGGTTGACCAAATTTCGAGACATCTTTCTTTGCAATTTTAGTGTCCGTGCTCTGATGCATGTCTCCTGCAAAAGCTTCAAGGAGTTTTGCTTGATGTGCTTTTTTCATTATCCATTGCTGCCCTGAAGCACATATTGGGTTTTCAAAATCCTGACATTTTCAGGTGGTTCTTCTGTTGACCAAGCGGATGCCAGGGATGCCCTGTGGCCAGCACCCAGATGTGCAGTGGGTTCAGTGGGTCCAAATGTCCCTTCTCTTTCTAGATGAGACCCTCTGCAGCCTTGAGCTGAAGAAGACAAATATGAGTCTGTTGGGAGGGGTTCCTGAGATCACATTTACCCTCCTTTATGAGCTTCAGCAAAGGAGAATGGAGATGTCAGTGAGGTTTTAAGCCTCTGAAATATGGATTTTTTAATGAGCAAACTTCAACCAACCAACAAACAATAACCTAGACCCTATGCAACCTTGTATTAGTTTCCTAGGGCTGATGTCACAAACTGGGTGGTTTAAACAACAGATATTTATTCGCTAACAGTTCTGGAGGCTAGAAGCCTGATATTAAGGTATTGGGAAGGTGATGTTCCCTCTGAGATTCTGGGTGAAACATTTCTTGCCTCTTCCCAGCTGCTGGTGGTGGTTGTTGATCTTTGACATTCTTTTGTCTGTGGCTACATTTCTACAATCTCTACCTCTGTCATTACACGGTATTCTTCCCATGTGCTTATCTGTCCAAATGTTACTTTCCTTAAAAGGACACCAGTCATTAAATTTAGGGTCTACTCTAATTCACTGGGACTGCATCTTAACTTGATGACATCTGCAAAGACCCTATTTCCAAGTAAGGTCACATGTTCAGGTGTTCGGGGGTTGGGACTTCAACACATCCTTTTGGAGGACACAAGTCAACCCAGGACACTCCATCATCCTCGCAGGTACTCACTTGTCTTCTTGGCTTTTAGAAGGTTTATTACCAGAATGTAAAGTCCTCTAAGAAAAACTGAAAATTTTCTGAGCTTGGGATTTTGAGGTTGGGCTTGCAGTGGTCATGTGTCTTTGTTGATAAGAATAAAGAAATAAAATTTAAAATGGGTTTTGGTTTGTAGGGATCAGGTTAGAGGCCCAAAAGACAGCTACCAAGCTGGTTGATCTCCAGAGAGTTGCCATCAGAAGTGGAAAGACCGGTTTCCTCCACTCCAGACCTGCTCAGACCCACAGCTGTGTTTCATGGCAGGCTTGTAAAAGATTTCCCTGTGTTTCTGTGTGTGGTGAGGGAGTATGGGCAGCATCAACACTGAAATTAAACTGTAAAGCAGAAAAGCACTGATGTTTTGTTAACAATGTTCTTTAGCTCACACTGGGAGTTGGCAAGTTTCATAAAGAAAAAACTGAAAAGCTTGGGCAGTTGATTCACTTTTACAAAGTGACTGCCTATTGTCCAGAGACACAGCTCAAGAAGAGGAGGCCCTGTCTATGTGGCTTCTCCATGCACTTGACCTTGGAGGAATAAAGGTGATGAGCCGTCATGCTCCCCACCATGTTAGGAAGCCATCTGTGTGGGCTTTGGCAAGAAGACCATGAGAATGTTCATTCCACCTTTGGATTCACTTGCTTCATGACCTTGAGCAAAGCAATTCGACTCCTTTTACTTTGCTTCTCTCACTGTGAAGCGGAGATTATGAGAGGGAAGCTCACACAGGAAAGGGTCCCCTTTGCTGTTGGCCAAAACGAAATAGCAGAATGCTTGGAGCAATTTATTGGGGTCTAATATGAATGGCACTCACAGGAGGCTTTGAACATGCTCATTAATGTTTTTAGGGTGCCAGGGCATTATTGAATAAATTGCAACTTTAGGCATAAAAAATAAAATATAAGAGAAAAATAATTCTAAAGATCCTAACAATTTTATGTGAACTTTTAAAAAATAGGTAATTGAGACTTTCTGAATACTTGGGCTATAATGATGCCCCCATTTAAGTAATTCTCCCAGAATCAACTTAACTGAAATGATAGGTCCTGAAACCTGCTTTGTAGCAAGTAGTTGAGTTTGAAGAATAGTTCTTTATGTAAATATGGCTTTTTGCCTATACATTTCAGGTGTCTTTGTTAAGTAAAAGTAATGTTTGCCAGAATAACCATTGTGGGAGACTTTTCACTCAACTGAAATGGAGGTTGCAGTGAAGGAGAGAGAATGGCTTTCGTTGTCACCTTAGAACTTCTTAGGACCACACAAAGGGAAAAAAGAAAATAGCTTCATGAATTATGTGCCTTGTGCCTCTACTATCAAGCTAATGATTTGCTACATATTCATTCGTATTCCTTGATAAGAAACACCTGTATAGGGACTGACAAAGCTAAAAACACAGGTGGCTGTACAAATTGAAAATTCTAACTTTTGGGAGTTTGAATATATAAATCTACTCAGAGATGCTGGTGGACTTGGCTTCTTGTGAAGTGTCAGCTCATTAGGACGATGAACAGGAACCTGAATTTTGAATTTTTTCCAATCTCTGCCCTTCCCAACTCTGCTAGGAGATCTCCCTTCCTCCAGGGAGCAGCCCCCTGAGTCAGCTCCTGGCCAGAATCTGTTCTTTCTCAGAACCTTTGATTCCTCAAACAGTCTCCCTCTGGTCCCCAAGATTCCTTGTTGTTCCTTTGCAATTATCCCTGTCAACTTTGGTTCAAGTTTCTTCTCCCCACAGAGCAGATCACACCTCCCCCTCCCACAGGGAACTGCTGGATTCTTGCCATGTCCAACGGCGGGGGTTTAAGTGGCCCCAGGTGCCCTGTCTTGAAGACCCCCTCACGGTCTGCAGGGAGGAGTGCTGCCCGACGTGGGCTGGGGAGAGTGAGAGGAGGTGGTACGGAAGCTGCGTTCATCGAAGAGCCCATGGACTCCTCTCCTGACCCTGAAGAAAGCCAGCGGGGACCTGAGGGCAGAGTTGGTGTGGTGAAGCCCGGAGGCTCCTCAGGAGACAGAGGGAGGCTTTCAGGTGAACCTCCTAACTGGTTGCAGAGAGTCACCCTCATGTGAACCCCATATTTTTTACCTTCATCATCACTCTTGAATGGAAACACGCTCTATATAAATTTCCTTCCCACAGAAATTGCGTAAGACTGATAAGGATGATGCCTTCATTTTAAAGATGAGAAAACATATAGAGAGATTATTTCCCCGTGTAATATTACTTACCCAAATAATAAAAGTTTAGAGAATTTGATAAAGTTAACAGGTAGATGATTTTAAAAGGGGAAAAAGAAATGCGTATGTGTTTATGAGTCTAGTTAATATGTGGAGTTTGCCACTGATGAAAGTTATAAAATCAGTGAGCTTGCTAAGGTTCAGTTAGATACTTGCTAGAATTAACATTAAAAAGACTGCTAATTTTGAGGCTTCACAACGTCAATTGATAATTAGATGACCTTAGACACAAATGTATTTTTCCTGGAGTATTTTTCTGGGAAAGCAGCTCACTTTAGCCTAAGAGCTTAAACCATAGCCTCTTACACATCAGTTTTCACTAAGAGTCCACCGTGTGTAAGACTTTATTGTCAAATTTAGGGGAAATGTGAACCATACAGGAGATGAAATCCTGGAACAAAAGTTCTTCTGCTAATAGTTGCGTGTCTCAGATACTGAAACTAATTTGAAAATATTAAATCATGTTCATTTCATTTCAGTAACGTTGTTTGATGAATATTCCTTTTGAATAATTTGCTGTGCCATTGTTTTGATTTCCGTTGCTTCTGCCACCTGTATAAAACTAATAAAATATGAACATGTCTCTGTTAAAAAGAAAATAATGCAGAGAAAACCTTCCATGTACCCCATTCCTCTCTCGTCTGATTATTTCCCTTCATACACCCTCTCTTTGCGCTCTCTGTCTTTTCTCCTTCTAAGACAGAGATAACCACCTCCTTAAGCCTCCCATGATTAGGCTGTGACTTTATTGTCCTTCTTCCTGGATCCTCAGTTTGGCACTAAGTTTAATCTGTTTTGTCCTATGTGGTCTGTCAACTGTATTGGTTTTGTTTCTTGAACCAGATGGTAAAATATTTGAAGGTGAGAATCACATCAGCTGAGACTTATATTCTCCTTTTAATTGACTAGAAAATGCTAAAACTTTAATAGGTATTTAAAAATATTTCTTGATTGATTGAAAGGAGCAGCAGCCCAAACTAGTTTTAGAAGCTTAGATTATTCAGGCATTTCCTTGAATCCTTTTTTATCGGGCAAACTTTGATGTATTTGAAGAGATCCATGATTGATGGATACCTCCATTTCTTTCATTTCATTTTATGGACAAATGTATGACCTTTGGCAGATCCAACCAAGGGTAGGCTCCCTTCAAATGCGCCAGTAGGGGAGAGTTCCCTGACCTACATATTCTGGGGCCCAGAATCTGCACGTGGTAGCCGGGGTGTCCTGTTCTGCAACTTCCTTAGTCTTCTTGGAAATGATCTTTCAACAGTGTCTCATGGGGACATCCAAGGAAATGGCTGAGAAAGACCAAAACCACACTATGGAAAATGTGTACGGAGTTTAATAAGCAGGAAACATTAGCTGTAACGTGCGCATAAAACTCAGAGCCCCTATGTGATCATAACAGTCTGGTTCTGATACTGAGCACGAATCAGCTCTCCTCTAAATGTTGGGAAAACCTGAGTGACTCCGTCTCTGTCCCATCCTTGCGCGACTCTCTCCTTTCCCCTCATCTGGTTCTGTGGCGTCTCTGCTGCTCTTTCTGGCCCTTCACTGAACTACATCGGACGGACAACTACTTGTGTTCGGGCTGATTAAAAAAAACAGGCAGCAAAGCCCTCATCCATTCAGGAGTTATTGCTCAAGGTACCGACTTTAAAATACAGTGTTCATGAATTAGACTTCCACTCCCATCTGGGCTAAGGCAGAGGTCCCCAAAGTGACTAAGAGTGCGGTTTTCTCTCCCCCATCCCCACCAGTGCAAATTCCACATAACCGGCTGCAGTTCTTGGCTGCTTCTTCCCAGGAATGGCTCTGGTTTTCTCCTCATCATTTCAGTTGATGGATTCTATAATCCACTCTGGCTTTGGAGCAGACAAAAGCAAAAACTAGAGTCAGCCAGACATGGGTTCCAACCTCTGCTGGGTAGCTAGCTTATTCGTGGGTGTGACTTTGGTCAACTCATCTGATCTCACAATGTCTTCACAAGGCCACCCATCATTTGGTATCCATAGAGAGGGATGTGGGTGCTAAATCATCAAAGGTCCCCGGCCTGCAGCGCCCAGAGTGGGGGAAGGGACAAGGTCAGCTGTTACTGTTTCATGGTTTAGTGCCCACTTACTTAAATCACTTATGGTCACTTACATTTGCACAACAAACCCTAAAATTTTCTTGCTCCATCTCAAGATATGCACTTTTCAAAATACTGATGCTGATGATAAGAAAACCTGACATTGGTACATGCAATATTTTCACATGTACCATTAATTGGATTCTTTTTTATTATTACTAATTTATTCTGAGAGTATTTCATAAGGTTCCCATGAAGGCATGCTTTTGACATCTGTGAACTTATACATACTCCTGACTTGAGTCTGCAGGAAGGAACAGGGAGGATGTAGCATCCCAGTGACCTCTCATGGTACCCAAGATAACATGAACTCCACCTCTGTGATGGATCTGGTGTGGGAAGTGATGCTGGTACCTCGAATGTGGAGGACAAAGAGTTATGAGTAGTTAGAAGAAGAAACAGAGGGCATGCCAGCCTTTGATAGAGCTTAATCAATCCAAGACCCAAGGTAAAAAGGAAAAAAAAAAGTAAACACATTAAAAAATCTCTATTACACAGGAGGTATTTGGACAAAACAAGTCTAAGTCTTCCACAAATTGCTCATTTGGGCCTCAACCCAAAAGCATCCTTCAGCTGAAAATATCAGCTTGAAGGTCATGAAACCTTAGCAGTGAAACTTTAATTAAATATAGCCATTGCTTACTACCGTGAGAGAACTTTCCTTTTCATAGGAGAGTCTTGAAATTGTTTACAGTGTCAAATTTGTTTTCCTTCTAATAATAAACCTTTAAAACTTTCAGGAAAATAGCAACAACAAAAAAGACTTTATTGACTCCCAAGGATGTGTCTGTGAATCACCTCTCCTGCAGTGGGGAGCTGGTACCCCAAGCAGCCATGCAGCCTCCAAAGAGAGGAGGGGACAGTGTTTCCAGAGCACATCAGCCCTGTTTCTGGGAAACCTTTGATCATCTATTCCTTCCTCAATAAAATTGGCCTGGATATCCTTTCTATCAACCCCGGGCTCTGTTAAATACACACTGCTTTTTCTTGTTCATTAAGTTGTTGATGTTCTTCAAGGCTGAAAAGACCTTGAAGTGATAGTTAAGCTACTGTTGCCAGGTGTTGCCCTATGTCACCTCTAATCCTCCTCTAATCCTCCCATAAGTTCATCAATAAACCCAAACCTAGCTGGCTAATGTCTATAATTCATATCCCAAAAAATCTACCTCATTAGATGACACCCTGCTGTCTTCAAAGAGCCCATAGGGCAGCTTATTTTAGGTCCTTTAACCCTTGCTTTGCCCTGAGAGCACATTTGACCATCTGCCAAAGGTCTCGGCTAGCTGATCAGACCTTGCACTGAGGGAAACACTGTGGTGGCCAGGACTCCAGGCCGTGGGGACACAACCCTTACTTCAGCCACTTAGAGTGTTGGAGAAGTTACTAGAGCTCTCTGTGCCTCCATTTCAGCGTCTGTAAAAGAAAGATTGCTGTTCTCATAGGATTGTCAGGATGATCATGAGATCATGCCTAGGAAAGGCTTTCTAGGTGCCTGGCACAATAAGGACTCAATCTGCCACAGCTGTTTTATTGTTATTTTTATCCCACAAACCTTTGCTGGGCCAAAGCACTGAACGAGGCTGGCTGGGCTTCCAAGGTGAAAGGATGAGCCCCTCGGTCCTAGAAGCTCACAGCCTGGTGGGAGGAGCAGACAAATGGACAGATCATGAGAGGTCAGGGTGATCCTGGCCTTGAGGGAAGTTTCCCAGGGTATCTGGGAGCATCTTCCCAGCTGTAGGCTCAGCGGGTGACACCTGAAGGGAATTCTGAAGGCTGGGTAAGAGATGGACATAGCAAAATGTTCCCGATGAAGGGATGAGCCTGGGCAAAAGCCCTGGGGCATGGAGGAGTGTGGAAAGCTCTGGGGTCACTGACACAAGGTGGGGTGGGGAGCTGAGCCGAAGCAGAGGGCCTCGAAGGCCATGTCCAGGGGCACTGGGAAGACACCAAGGATGTAAGCGGAGGAGTTATTTGATCATATTGCAGTTTCAGGAGGATGGGTTTTTCGGGAACGTGAAGGAAAGAGAGGAGGGAGATTGCTGTCCAAGGGG
>NW_006798409.1:201304-209584 GCF_000442215.2 Lipotes vexillifer | reverse complement strand
AAAGAGTGGAGGGAGATTGCTGTCCAAGGGGTTGGTTGGGAGTATCACCCCGTTGAGAGAACGGGCACCTCTTATTCATACAGACGATGGCCTCCTGCAGGGATGGCTGGTGAGCAGGAAGGGACAGAAATGAGAGGAGGCTGAGGCTAGAGAAGACAGCGTTGGCGGCCGTGGAAGGTGTGAGCCAAGGTGCCCGGAGGAGAGAAGGCTGATGAGAAGCAAGCTGGAACTTGGTTGGTGGTGTGGAGTGAAGCCCCCTCCCACCTGGGATGGGAATCAGGAACCAGAGCAGCCCCGGGAGGGAGATAGGGAGTTCCGGCTGCCTGAAGTCTCACCTTCTGGGCTTAGCATCTCTGCCCTTGGGCAAGCGACTGTCTGCAAGCCTCAGTTTCCTTCCACGTAAAATGGGGGTACTAACACCTTCCTCGGGGGCCGGTGAGTGCCTCCAACGAGGGGATGTGTGCACAGAACAGGGTGCCAGGAACCTGAGGCTTGCTGGGGGGCCCAGACCCAACACAAGGGAAGCCTCATCAGGATAGTTTGAGGCCACATAAATAGGGAAAGTCCACCAATAATGACTGCACCGTGTTGTGAGGATTTGCCAATTGCAATTCTGGTCCCTATAAAAATGGGTGCTTTGCTTCACACACAGGAAAAGGATTTGCATGGATCCAAAGGGCATTCTTATCCTGTGCAAGCTACAGGACTAGTTGCCATGGAAGTCACACAGATAAAGCACAGTCCTGCCCCTCAGGTGGCTGAGAGTTGGGTTAGGAGCCCGGGGGCAGAATCAGAGCCACCTGGATTTGATTCTCAGCATAGCGGCAACCTTCTCTTACCCCACCTAAGGAGAGTTTCTCACCTTCCCTGAGTCGTGCTTCCTCACCTGAAAAATGGGGATGCCCATGCTTGCTTTCAGGGCCACTGGGAGGATTAGAGGTGACATAGGGCAACACCGGGCAACAGTGGCTTAACTATCATTATTAGGGGAGCTGAAAGGTAATAACAATAGTTATCCAGCACAAAATGAACAGCACTGCTAGAGAAAGGTAAGGTGTTTTGGGGAGTTCAGTAGAGAAAGGGACCATTTTCAGCTGAGATAATCAGGAAAGCATTTCCCCTGGAGGGAATGAAACTTGCTCTGGGCCTGAAAGGAAGGGGGGACCCTGCAGTGGCTCCACCAGTGGACCTGGCCAAGCTGAAACTACATTTCCAGAATTCCCCCCTTCCCCTGCCCTGTCCCGCATGGAGTCTGGGTAGGTTGGGCCACAGGGCATTTGCAGGAGGTTTTGCAGGTGATGGAGAAGCAGCAGCCACGGCCCTTCAGCCCTTGGGAGGTCAATGCACAGGGTCCAGGCTCCGTCGCTGCTGTGTTCATTGTCCTCATCTATGGTGGCTGGTCTGAGGGGCTCAGCTGGGTGACTCCCCCAAATGCAGACTCTACCTCGCTGACTCCTGGGTGGGGCAGACTTAGCTCCATTACAAAGAATGTCATCTTCTCCTGCAAGACATCCCCGTGCCGGTCATTGAAGTAAGAGGCCCAGAGGTGCAAGAGATTGGTGTAAGGCCTAAATGACGTGTGCCCTCACACCTGGGAAACACAGGCGGGCCTCTGACGGGCCAATTGCAAGTTCCCCTCCCCATGCTGTTCCTGCCGACAAAGTCCCCTGGCGAAACCACTGTCCCATCATGGGGACAGTCCCAGGGCCTGCTTAGGGCTGGTGGCAGGCTTCAGTTTTCTGCCAGCCTGCAGATTTATTCAAAGAGGCTGACCATATTCTCCTGTGGGAACTCCCCCGCTGATACTCCAAAGCCCCTTCCCGCAGCCCTGGATGTTCACTTTGTCCCCATGTGTAACCCCATGTGGCCCTGCATGGCGTGTGTGCGCCCCTCCCCCGGGGGCCGTGAGTGGATGTGACAAATAGGCTGCTGTCATCCCACTGGACCAGTGTCGGGTGCTGGGAGCTGGGCCATCCCCATAACCCTGAGGTAGGGATGCTTACCTCCACGACGAGGTGAGGCATCCATGTTCTAACAGTCCCGTGGACTCCTGCCCCGACTTGTGGACCCATCATCCTGGCTCTCCCCAGTCTGGTACACACCCTTCCTTCCCCGCTGCCTCCTTGTGGACCTTAGGAATCAGCCCCAGACACAAAGGCCATGCCCTGCAGGGACTGTTTAGCCAGCTTCCGGGACTTCACGGATCAATGCCTGGGTCTTGGAACTTATTTCCTCCCTGGAGGCCTTTCTGTAAGGAGCAGAAATGTTGTCCTGATTCAACATAAACACGATGAATACTCAGCTTCCTTTCCTTTTCTCTTTCTCTTCAGAAGGGAGCACATGCCCTCTAGAGACTAGCATGGTGGTGATTTGACAGGGGGCGGGTATTGGGCATCTGCAGGCGGTGGCTTCCCCTGCAGGGTGCGTGTGCCAGTGGGGCCCGTGACTCTTCCTCAGGATGGCGACCCCTCTTCCCACACTGCCTGCACTACGTCTGATCCCTCTGTGCTCCATCAGGGGTTGGGCTCTCTGTGAGCCTACCTTGTGCCTTTGGTCTCAGCATCCCATGCAGATGCCTGTTCCCACCCATCATGGTGCCCTGGGTGCCTGGGTCTCCTCGACTCTTGGGTCCTCAAACGTATCAGAGATTTCCTTCCTTTGTCTTCTTGGGGCTTGTGCTGCGCTGGATTCTTGGCTTGTTCTCAGAGACCTTGCGTGCAGTTAATTCTTTTTCTTTTCCTCTGTCTCTTCTGGTCTAAAGAGAGTATTTTTCCCTCTTAAGAGAAGCAGTATTTTAAAAAACCTTATTATCTTTTCCTTGGGCTATAGCTTTAAAAAGGAAAAAGAAAACCCTTGGATATTAAGAGCTCGACATCTTTCTTCTTTCTTTCCAACCGACCTGATGACTTTGGAGACATGGCAACCTCTGGTTCCAACTGGAGATGGCCGTGGGGCTGGCGGGGGACAGAGGGTACACGCATCACAAAACCCTTCAAAATCCCAGATGGTGAATGAGAGGGGAGGAGGGCCTAGTGTTATGGCCTGAAGGTCCCTGTCCCCCCAAATTCATATGTTGAGGCCCTTACTCCCAGTATGATGGTATTAAGAGATGGGGACTTTGGGAGGTGATTCAGTTTAGATGAGGTCATGGGGGAGGAGCCCCCATGATGGGTTAGCACCACTGGAGGAGGGGAAGTAGGAGGAGAGAGAGGAGGAAAAGGGAAAGGGGAAGGGGGAGGAGAGAAACCAGACTCCAGGCTGTGTGCACTCGCCAGGAAAGCCCATGTGATGACGCAGCAAGAAGGCTGCCATCCACAAGCCAGGAAGAGAGGCCTCACCAAGAACTGCATCTATGGGCACCTTGATCTGGGACTCCCCAGCCCCCAGAACTGTGAGAACTATGGTTCAAGCCTCCCAGTGTGTGATATTTTGCTATGGCAGCCTGCACAGACCAAGACACTGGGGGAGCCAAGATGGGGAGTGGATTCAAAGGGAGAGTAGATGGACAACAGACCCCCTTCTACAGAGCCGTCAGGAAGGCTGGGCCTTAGGAAGGCCATCCCATTTGACCGTCAAGGACTGTTTGCTGACCTTCAAAAGATCATTTTTGGGAGGATGCCAGAAAGAATACAAGGTTGTATAGGGTTATGATGTAAGCAAGTATTGGAAATATGGAGTGTTGAGTGTCAGCCTCTCACTTCTGTGAGATCTTAGTAAATACCAGAGAAGACAGATGATGGAAGCTTTAGGGCCTGCAGGGGACAACAAGTTCCCAGCAGGGTGGTGGGGAAAATACTTTTAGGACAAGGAAGACTTGGGTATTTTCGTTGACCGAGGAGAAACAGCCAAGGTAAAGAAAGAGATGGGATGTGTGGTGACAAATCTCCACACTTGGAAGTGGAAAAATTATTTTGGAATCTTGGCCACACTCCTTGCTAACTTGGTGATCTTGGACAAGATACTAAACCTCTCTGAGCTTCCCTTTCTCCATTTTGTATAACTTCTGGGGATGGCGACTCTACGCCACAGGTTTGCTTTGAAACGTTTTACTACTGATTTAAAAAGGCTTTTGCATAATATGCCACTACTTTTACGGACAGGGGTATAAATATGGCATTTATTATATGTCAGGCCCTGCTCACCACCTTTAATGTATATTAACTCACTGAATTGTGTTTACTAAGTGTTTTTCAACTTTATTTTCAAAGCAACATTGTGAGGTATTTTTATTATCTCCAGTTACAAGTGAGGCACAGAGAGGTTAATAACTTGGTCAAGAACACAGAGCTAATGAGGCAGAATGGCCAATAATCTGTGCTCCTAACCATTGTGCAACACTGCTTCGTCTAAATGAGCTTTCGGGATAGAAATTGGTTACATGGTTGATTGATTGGCTGAACAGAGAAAGAGGAAGGATGGTTGTTGGGAAACAACAGCAAAGAAGGAACAAAAGAGTGAGATCAATAGCCCAAGTGGAAAGGTTGACTTTGGAAGGATGAAGGACGAGAGAGGAAGCTGCAGGGTGGCAGTAACACTGAGCACCTGGATCCAGCTGCTCTTGAAGCTGATCAAATCCATTCATTTGCTTGAGCCAATGAAATCTCTTTCTTGCTTAAACCAGGACTGGTTTGGTGTTCACCCACTTGCATCTGAAGGATAATAACTGATACACTCATGGATTTTGGAAGAGAGGTGGAGTGGGCTGTCATTTCATGGTGGTAACCAGTACCTGTCTAGCTGTCTGCATTAGTGTCCTAGGGCTGCCAGGACAAGTTATACTAACTGGGTGGCTTTAAACAACAGAACCTTATTCTCTCATAGTTCTGGAGGTCAGAAGTTTGAAAATAAGTTGTTAGCAGGGCCATGCTCCCTCTGAAGGCTCTAGGAGAGAATCTGCTGTCTTTGCCTACTTTCTGATGATACTGGTAATCCTTGGTGTTCCTTGGCTTGTAGATGCGTCACCCCAATCTCTGTCTCCCACACCACATGGCTGTTTGTCCTGTGTGTATGTTGTCTTTTCTCTTGCAAGGATGCCAGTCAAATTGGAGCAGGGCCCACCCTAATCCAATATGACTTCATCTTAATTTGACTGCAGCTGCAAAAAGTCTATCTTGAAATAAGGTCACATTCATAGGGACCAGGATTGGACTTCAACATATTTTTGGAGGGAACATAATCTGCTCACTACATGCTCATAGTGCATTATTGACCATTGTGGCAAATGATCGTCTTTGTATTTTCCCTTGGTTTCCTCCTATCTTCTCAGGCAGCTTTCAATCTCCCAGATCTCAAGGGAAGGAATGATAATGTCCAGAACAAAGGCCATATTCTTGGCTTTGAGTTCCAAAACTGGCTTTCAAAAGCCACTATAAAGGTAAGTCTAAAAACCAAGGGGTTTTTGATTTACAAGAGCTGGGCTCTGGTGAGGGACAGAAGGATTTGTGAGTTTTGGTGAGAAAACTTAGTGGGCTGAGTACAAAGTATATAAAATAAGCCAGAGTTCTGGAGAAGACACAGAATATAATGCAAGGGCAGCTTTTCAACTGCTCACAAAGGGAAAGAAGGACTCAACAAGCAAGGTGCTTAGAAGGCAATGAGGTTAGAACAGACGTGTTGGTAGGTGTCTGGATTCTCCACCCCACATTCTGTTTCCTTTCGGAGCTAAAACTCTAAGGAGGCAAGAATCATGCAGACGTTTGAGGAACCCCATAAGCACGGTCTGAGAACATTGCATGCCTCTTAAGATGGGGTCAGAATACATGGCCCTGGAGTAGCCGATAACCTAAAGGTGATGGAGGTGTTTAGCCAGACAGGTCCCAAGGCAGGCTCCAGGTCCCACGCAGGTGGACCAGAGTGCCCAGAAGGTCAGAACAGTGGGACATAGCCACAGTGGCAGGAACCACAGACCTTAGCCGTGACTGTCAGCATGGACTACTCAAAGACCACGAGGGCAGTTTCACGCAGATGGAGACAGCAGCAAGAGCTGGAGGCCAGCCCTCACCCCAGGCAGCTTGTCCTGAACCAAGTGTATGCTTCTTAGAACACCACACCCTTTCCAAGAACTTTGGTTGTCACCAAGACAGGGAGAAGAGAAGGGACAGGAGGGAATCCTCCATTTGGATAACTCCTCACCGCCAATAGGCTGAGTTCTAAACTGGAAGCAATCCATTTCCTTGAATTGAGTTTTTATTTTTGGTCATCAGTTGAAATGGAGGCTGAGTTCAGTTATGGAAGAGAGAATGGCCACATCTTTACACATCTGAGGCTTCTTAATATGTGTATGAGTAACCTATCATCGCATAACAAGTGTCCCCACACTTAGCTGCTGAGAGTAATATGTGTTTATGACCTCACAGTTTCAGTGAGTCAGGGTTTTGGGTTTGATGTAGCTGGGGTTTCTGCTTTGGGTTCTCACCAGGCTGCAGTGAAGGTATTGACTGGGGCTGAGCTCTCATCTGAATACTCCACGGGAGAACAATCCATTTCCAAGTTTGCGCAGGTTGCTGGCAGGACTCACTTCTCCTAGGTGTAAGGTGGAGGGCTAACTGTTGCCTGGAGAGGCCCACAGCTCATAGGGGCTCCCACAGGCCCCAACCACGTGGCCTTCTCCAGGCACAGTTCACAACACGGCACGTCACTTCTCCAAGACCAGCAGCGAGTGAGTGAGGCTGCTAGCCAGCTGAAGTCTTACGCAACATCATCATGGGAGTGACAAACCGCCACCTTTGTCACATTCCATTTGTGAAGAAAGTCACAGGTGCTGTCCACCCTCCAAGGAAAGGGGTTACATAAAGGCGTGAATATCGGGGGGGTATGGATCATCGGGGTTCCCTTAAGGGTCTGTCTGCTACAATATGTAAAGTTTCAAACTTGCTGGACATGAGCAAGAGGCTGCATGTTTTCATCCAAGGGAATGGGTTCAATTCCAGTGAAGTCTCTTGTCAATTTCATAAAGTTCTGTTAAAGATTATATTAGTGAAACTCTCTGTGGAATTTAGAAGCTGGGTAAATCCTGTCTAACTGTTGAAGGATGGGATAACTTGGATCAGCAGGGCTCAGTAGAGACCATAGAAAGGAGGTCTTCCAAGAGGGCATCCTTTATGTTACAGCTCCCTACACCTCCAGGTCCAAACGGACTGTCTCCTTTATTTACTCAGGTGTTAATATAATTTGGCTATTAAAAAAAAGATATAACATTTGAGAAACAAGAACTTGCTTTTATTACTTTTATTCGATCTAATAAATAAGAAATAAATGAGACAATGTAGCTACATGATATTAGTGACTTTAAAATTTTTAAACAGTCTTCTTTTAGACTGATAATGGAACTGTTTCAAAGTTTAGGCTATAAATGCTGACTTCTATACATTTTTTTCAATTTTTTTGACTTTGAAAATTAAAAAAAAAATTATTGAAGCATAGTTGATTTACAAAGTTGTGTTAGTTTCAGGTGTACAGCAAAGTGATTCAGTTATATATATATATATATATATATACACACACACATATATATATACGTATGTATATATATATTCTTTTTCAGATTCTTTTCCCTTATAGGTTATTGCAATATATTGAGTATAGTTCTCTGTGCTACAGAGTAGGTCCTTGTTGGTTAAACAATTACACATTTTTGGTAGAAATTATTTAAGAAGTGGTTTTAATTAGTACCTCTGCTCTCTCCCCTTTTCCTCTCCCCCACCCCTCCTTCTACCTTCTTCTTTAATATATGTTAATATAATTAACTTTATAAACCAAACTGGTTCAACGAAGCAGAAAACATATGAAATTGAACTGCATGTTTAAACATTTAAGCATGATTAAACACACTCACATACATGCTGTTGGGTTAGGAATTGATTCCAGTACCATGGACATGCATCCAATCTAAAGTTCCCTGGGAGTGTTGCCTTAGATCCATACACAAATATAACAGAATGACCCTTTTCAGCCCAACTGTTGAAACAGTGCTTGGGATGATTGAGTGGGATGTTTGTTGGAACATTCTCCATTGACACGTGTTGCTCAGCCCACATGGTCTTAAATAAGTGGGTTAAAAAGAAAAGCTGGGCTTCCCTGGTGGCGCGGTGGTTGAGAGTCCGCCTGCCGATGCAGGGGACACGGGTTCGTGCCCCGGTCCGGGAAGATCCCACGTGCCGCGGAGCGGCTGGGCCCGTGAGCCATGGCCGCTGAGCCTGCGCGTCCGGAGCCTGTGCTCCGCAGGGGGAGAGGTCACAGCAGTGAGAGGCCCGCGTACCGCAAAACAAAACAAAAAAAAAA
>NW_006798409.1:195494-200155 GCF_000442215.2 Lipotes vexillifer | reverse complement strand
CAAAAAAAAAAAAAAAAAAAAAAAAAAAAAAAAAAAAAGAAAAGCTAATCACAACTGCTGCAATTGATTGAGAACCTATCAAGTACCAGGCACTGTTCTAAGCCTTTCAGAGGCATTAACTCATTGCACACTCACAACCTCCCTGGAAGGAGTTACTATTATTTCCCATGCTTTACAGATAAGGAAGTCCAGATATGGGAAGTAATTTGTGCAAGGTCACAAGCTTATCCATGGAGCAGCCTAGATATGAACCCAGTAATCTGGCCTCCAGGTTTCACACTCTTAACCGCTTTGTTATAAGTTTCCTGAAGGATGAGTGCACCTGGGTAAGTCACTGCAAAAATTTTTGGAATGGTTGAAAAAAGTAAGTCAGTCCTTTCGGAGCTGTTCCATTACGTCTCAAGATTACCTGCTTGATGAAAAGATCTGGGTGTGGTGTCTGTTCATGGTGGCAGAGTGGTCTCCATCTGTATAATGAGGCAGGTTTTAATGAAGCACAGTCTCCAATAGTTATTATTTTTGGTCCAAAGACTAGCTTTGTATGAAATGCCATCTTTTCCTGACCCTCTTTTGAAATACTGTGCTCAGCACAAGTCAGCAATCCATGGCCCCAGGCGTTAAAAACAGTGGGCTCTTCTTAGCAGGGAGCTGGGAGGATGAATCAGCCACAAAGTGGGGTGTCACAAAGGAGCCTTAAAAGGAAGCCAGACTCAAATTTCGGGAAATGGTGTCAACGGTTCCATGTGTCTTGTAAGACCTATAAATATCTTGTCTTCTATCTTTGAAAGCCCTTGCTGCTGGTCCACATGTTAATCCTCATTAGGTTAGAAACCTGGGAAGGATTTTGCCATCAAAGATAGTGCTAAATATGGATGCTTCCTAGCTGAGCCCAACCCTGCTGAAGAAACTGAATGACTTTCCTCTTCTTGGCTTCAAAGCGTGTACTGATTTACCTCTTTCCCAGGCCTGTCAATCCAGATGAAAATATCCTTCGCCGGGTGCCTGTTCCGGCAGCATCCTGCCAGTTCCTCATCTGGGAGAGGGCCCGAAAGGGAGGGCTCAACCTGGAACAAGGCTACACTAACTGTTTGTTGGGTGCAATGTCAGTGGGCTCTCATGCGGGTTCCCATTTGCCTCCCCTTTGGCTAATAAGCAGCTGCAAAGCCGACCCATGTCGGCTGACTCATGTCCCCTTGAGAGTGCAGAAAAGCATTTTGCATTTCAAGAGGATTTAATCTTACAGTTTCTCATTTACTTTTGGCCAAGATTTACTTGCACCATCCATTGAGAAATTCAGATCGCTTTCAATAAGCATCTCTCCAGAGACATCTTAATACAATTTATAAGGAGAATAGTAATATTCCTTAATAAGGAGAATAAGAAAGAAGGAATTAACATTTGCATATTAGACATTAACAATATCTACTCTTACTTACTTACTGTCAAGTATGTATTGAACATCTAATACATTCCAGGTGCTAGAATATGGATAGGGCTAGAATGAAGAATAAGACCTTCTATTAGATGAGATGTGAATTTATATGCAGATAACTTATTAAAATGCTCTCAGAAGAAAGCAGAAAGGGAGTGGGAGAGGAAATGTTGCAGGAGGGAAGAAGCAAGGATGTGACATCTGGCAAAATCCCAGCTCGAGACCAATCCCACGTGGAGTCTTGGAGCATAAATGGCAGCTCAGATTTTACTTTATATGAAGGTGACAGAGCTCCTGCCCTTGTCAGCCATTGGCTCCGCTCTCTTCAGGGAGATGGTAACTCCCAGGCATTTGGGCTCTCTGTGCTTGTAGGAAATGCAATCCCAGTAGCTCAAGAGCAGCCCACTGAAGAAAGTTATAGGTGCTGCCCTTAGAAGAAAGGCACACAGAGGCTGGAGGATGGGCATGTGAAAGAGTCAAATTTGCAGGGCTGGGTGGACCATCACGAGGGCCCACTATGGTCCAGCCCTCTCCCTGCTTTTATCTACTCACATTGAGGTCACTCCAACCTGTCCTGGCTTTTTCAGGATTGTGGTTGATTTCAATTTCTGTGGAAAACCCTCTAAAAGGAGAGTGAGAGGGACAAACTGTAGCTCCTTCTGCACCAGCTGGTCCCCAGGCCGTGTCCGATGTTCAGCATCTCTTTTCTCCGGCACCCCCTTTCTAGATTCCCTTCACTGAACAGATGGAGCCCTTGTTTACTATCCCATTTAAGGCTCATGCACTGTTAGGAATGGGCACGGGGCACCAAGAGGTGCCCCAGGGAATCATCTGGGCACCTAACATGCTCCCTTATGCACCTGTTATGTTGAAACTCGGGATGATGAAGATAAGTGACTCCTGCCGGCATGATGATACCTTCAAGCTGCTGATCTTCTGTCAGAAAGAATCTAGAATGGCCGGGCAACAGCGCCTGCTTGATGTTTAATGTGATTTTTACTGTGTCTCCTGGTGGAAATATCTCCTCTCTGGTCCCCTGGGGTCTCTAGATCCACACAACCTAAAGTTGTAAGAATGAAATCACATGTTTCCTTGTGAGTCAGTGGGGGTGGAGGGTCAGTGAGGTCACCCCTGCTTCCACACTTTGGATTCTGGATCCACATATTTTACCGTTGGGGACTTAGCACCGTATAATGGCTGTTGGTTTGAGATACATGCTGTGTCCTGAAGCACAGGACCCCAGCCTCACAGGGGTCACCTCCAATCCAGCATTTTAGCTGCATCTTTAAGATGCAATTGTCATGTTCTCTGGTAACTTCTGGATGTAGCAAGAGTAGTAGATCCCATTAACAGGTGCCCAATGTCACACTTCCTTTGCCATAAGTGGGTCCCTTGGTTCTAGACAGTATTTTGTTATGTGGGACCCCACGTTGGTACATGTGTCACTCCATGAGCTCTAAGATGTTGCCTGAGCCATGGCACTGGGGCAGAAAAGGCAGAATGATGTATGTTAATCCTGATCACAAGTGCTACCCTTTTCCAGGCAAAGTTCATGGCTTAGACTTGCCTCTCACAGAGACTGGACGATAAGGTCCAGCCCAGCAGAGTGGTTCCCCTGCTCTTTGGCAAGGGGGCTTGGATTCCATGCTCCTGCACCAGTCAGGGGCTGGCTAAGGTCACTTCACCCACAGGACATAAACTCCCAGGCACTTCCTGCTCCCTTCACTTGTGGACAGAGTAGTTCTGGCAGCCAAAAGGAATTCTTCCCCAAAATGTTACATGTCTGGACACTTGAAGCCAGGAGATGGGGGCAGGGGACTGAGCAAAAGGGACCCGAGAAGGTCTGGGTGAAGTGTAAATAGTGTTTGTATTACAGACCTGGTCCCTGTGTTCACGCAGCTCACAGCCTCAGGGGAGAGGCAGATCCTAAGCAAATCCTTATAATTCAGAGTGGTAGGTGCCATGACAGAGGCAAAGGCGGGAAATTCCAGGGTCATGGAGCCTAAGTCTCTTTCCCAGGCTTAAGGGTGTGAGAAAGGAGAAGGGACAATTACCCCATTGGAGGTGAGCTCTGAGCTGTGCTTAGAAAGATGGGCAAGGATTATTTAGATAAGGGAGTTGGGTGTTTAATGGTCCAGGTAGAGGAATAGGCATGTGCAAGGTCACAAGGGCAAAATAGTCAATGCAAGTATTGAAGACTGGCAGAAACACTGAGAGAGAGAGAGAGAGTATGTGTGTGTGTGCGTCACAGAGAAGGAGAGAGAGGAGAGAGAGAGAGAGAGAGAGAGAGAGAGAGAGGTGATTAAGTGGTGTTGATAGAGATGACAGAGTAGTCTAGCCTATCTAGACAGGAACCAGATCATGCATGATCTTACATGGCTAACTGAAGAGTGTACATTTTGTGCTTAAGGGAATGGAAAATCATTGAAAGATATTAAGCAATAAGTAATTCAATGAAAAATTCATGGTAGGAAAACTCATATGGCACTGGTGTATGGAGTAAGGTTGGAGAGCATGCACTACTGGAGATCCCAAGACCTAGTTCGGGGAGTCACTGCAGCAACTCATGTGAAGGAGGCCCTGAACCAGAGCATGGACAGACTGGGAAGCACAGGGCAAAGCGTGAGCCAATAAGAGACAGGATTAGTGAACATGGGGAGAGGAGTGTAGTGGGTTGGCTAGTGGAGGCTAGCATCAGGGTAGGGGTTCAAGAGGAAGGGGAGCCAGGAACAGTGGGGCCACATGTGGTCATCAGTATCCTGTAGGTGGATCTTGAGGTTTTCATGGGACATCTGAACAGAGATGTCCAGGAGGCTGTTGGATGTGAACTGGATGCTCAGGGCAGAAGTTCAGCTGGAGACACATATTTAGGAATCAGCAGACCACAGATGGGAACTCATGCTGAGATGGCAGGTGAGAAACTAAAACTGCCCAGGATGACAAACAAATGCACAAGAGAGAGTGGGAACTCTGGGAACAGACACATTTGAAAGGAGCTTTGGAGAATGAGGACCTTGACAATGACATTGAGAAGAATTAGCCCAAAGAGCCAAATACCCAGAAACCAGGAAGAAGACAATTTCTCCAAGGCTTCAGAAGAGGTTGACTGGATGAAAGCTGCCAAGGGACCACGGGATCCGGCCACAAGGCAGTCATCTGTGGCATCCAGGAGAGCAGCTTTAGGGGAAAGAGACGAGGGGAGAAACAGGTGGTGAAGCCGTGTGAGCAC
>NW_006798409.1:168851-195454 GCF_000442215.2 Lipotes vexillifer | reverse complement strand
GGAAAGAGTAGAGGGGAGAAAAAGGTGGTGAAGCAGTGTGAGCACAGGACACACGTCTTCAAGATGCTGCACTGGGAGGGGAGGGGGGCAGGGGGCAGTGTCTACAGTGAGTGGAAGCAGAAGGAGAGGTTTCTTTTTTCTCCGTGGGAAAGACTTGAGTATCTTTCCATATGAATATGAGAAGGAATATGAGTGGGTGGGTGGGGGTGAGGGTCTTGTAAAGGTGGAGAGGTTGGAATCCAGAGTACAGATGGGGGAGTGAGCTGTGGGTGGGAGGTGGGCAAGAGTAAGGAAAGGTGTGGGTTCGGAAGAGTTTGGGGTGCACGCAGGTAAAGGAAGGCACGCCTCCTCGATGGGCTCCGTTTCTTTGCTTGTCTGCCTGCTGAGAGCAGGAGAGGAGTGGGTTGGGGTTTGGAGGGGGTCCTGAAGGGTTAGCCTGCTCCATGCAGAGCTGGGTTAGCGTCAGAGGTGCTGGCCTCATAGGAGCCTCAGCTGCTCCACCCTGGCTCACATCTCCATGAGTGCCGGGTCGATGTACCTGTCGGCCCAGGTGTTATGGAGGACCAGTGGCCTAGGGGACGGAGTGCCGTGCCCACCAAGGACAGGTCACCAGCCTTTTCCCCCACACAGCAAGAACAACAAAAATCACTTTTCTGCTGACTCTCACAAGGGTTACTAACACAAACCTAGAAATCTGCTGAACGTGATGTTTCAGAAGAGCCTACCTCAAGAGAAGTTTTTATTTAGAAGGGCCTGAGGGAAGGTCGGTCTTTTCAACACCAGTATTTGAGATTTTAAGCAGCATGCAGTGACGTCTCCATGACCTGAAACCTTCAGATAACTGAGTTGTTTCTTTACCTTTCCCCCCACCCAAGATAAAGAGCAAACACACAATTAGCTGAATTGAAGAGTTTATTAAAAAGGTTAAATCTGTCTTGTACCCTGGCATCGTGGACACTTAGAGCATCTTTTTTTGTGTTCTACAACATATCTGCACACCTACATTCACTTCATAAGCACCATTTAAAAACATTGACCACTTTTCACTGATGCCTAAAAAAGGGTACAAAAAAGTGAATGAGATGCAGCCCTCACCCCTCACACACACTTCTGAGGAGCTCAGATATTTACCCAGTGAGGTTGACACCAGGAAGGATCATCTCCTTGTTGAAACTTAAGGATTTTAGGGATCTTCTGGTCCAATCAGGTCTACCAGATGGCCAAGCACGCGATCTCCTGGTGAGTTCCCAGAAGGGTCAGTGTCAGAGCCAAGCCTGTCAATGCAGTGTTCTTGCTGTTACACCACGTGCCTTGCTGACGCCAAGTCCTCCTATGATTCGACATAATTAAACAAACACAATTTTCCATAGTGGGCAGAACAGGCAAAAGAGGCAGGCCAGCAGACAAGCACATCTTGAGAACAGTCTTTGAAATGGATGGACTCTGGAGGGTTTTCTAGTTGGATCAGAGCCATAAGAATGTCCCCTTCTAGGGGCTCTGGGAGCCCTTGTTGGAAGCATCTTCATTACACTTGGCTTGATGCAAAAGACTCCTACTCCTCCTAAAGGAAAGAAAGGCACCTTGATAGTGAGGATTAACTCTTTCCTCAAAGGTGGGCTGAATGTCATTCACTAAGATCCACTAAACTGAAGATCATGAAAGAGTTTAAAAGGGAAGATAAGTAGTTTCAGTGGGACAGGAATGTTCTCTTGTCAGGTGGCTAAGCCATCAGAGGAATAGGTACAGCATTGGGCTAACAGTTCCTTGAAATTCAATCGGTTCAAATGTATGCATCTTTACTTGGCTTGTCCTTGGCTTTGCCCCAGCAGAGTGCATCTCTTGAGACTGTCATTATGTCACCTTCCTGGGCAATGGCAGAGCAACCTCTCACGTTGGATGGGGAGACAGATGCTGGAGGTTGTTGGCATGGTGTATGGGTGTGTCTGACGTGTGTGGTGCCGAGTGTGCGCACAGTGGTTGAACAGAGAATTGTACTCTTGTTCAGGGCAAGGATCCTCATTTTCCTCCTACCTGGGGGCTGGATGCAGGGTCAGCACCCAGAGCCATCACTTTCCCCAGCTCAGAAGTCACCACCTTATAAGATACTTATAATTTCATATCTAGAAACAGGAAGCGTCTTTTAAAGAGACTGCTAACGTATTTCTCCATAGTGTGGCAAGAGGAGGTCCCCTCTATTTAGGGAGGCACTGAGCCCTTAGAGAAACCACAGAAGGTGAGAGATTGAGGCAAAAGCTGAATTAATTCTTTGAGAGCAGAACACAGCACAGTTGGAAATGCCACCTTCCCTCTGATCATGATGCCTGGGTAGACCCGGTACCCACCTAGGTGGTGGTCTGGCCCCAGGCCCTGCTATCCTCGAGGACCCTTCTCAGTATCTTCCCCAGACATAAACATGACTGTACATCCCAGTTGTTTTTTTCTCCGAGGAAGGGCTATCTCTTTGAGGCACAGCACAGCCTCTCTGGGGAGGCACGATGCCAGAAAGGATAAACATTGCCTTTTCTCCCTATAGCAGGTTTGAATTTTCTGGGACACAATGAGCTTTCTGGCTTTGCCAAGCTTGTCTTGGGAGATGAAACATGTACCCCTTGCCATGTGCTCAAAGTGACTTTTCCCAAGTTTTTTCTCGTTCTTTCTGAAAAGTGAGAGATTGAGAAGAGGAAAGAAAAAAAATTCCCATCAGACTGTAAAAATCTGTAAGTGGATCACACCCAGAAGTCTAAGCTGTAACTAGTCCTGCCAGAGAGTGGAGGAGGGGCTGGTGCTGCCAGGTCTAATTACTGTCAAGAGCAGCAGAGGGGCTCAGAGTTTTACCATACTCGAAGGGTAACGGGTTGTGGCCTCCAGGGTTCCATGGATGCTGGCAGAGACTCAGCAAGATGTTACTCATGGCCCAGCAGTCGCCATGAGTGTCACGTACCCATCGGCCCCCCCCTGCGCCCCCAGGCCCATGGGTGATGCAGAGCAGCTAGGTGGACCTTGTGCACTCAGGGGGTTTGTGTCACAGCTGAGGAACCCTGAGCTTAGGAAACCCCACCCATTTGTTTCCAACTGAACAAATATTTATAAGATGCCTACTATGGGCCAGCTTTTCTGTTCTAAGAACTGGGGATGCAATGGACAGGACAAAGAGTTCTGCCCTCATGGAGACGACATTCCAGTGAGAGAAGACAGATAATGAACAGTAGCCATGATAAATAAGCAAATTATGCAGGCAGTTAGAAGATGTTAAGGATATGGATAGAGAGCACAGAAGGTATAGGGGCGCAGGAACGCCAGGAGAGGGACAGAATGTGGTGTTACATAGGGTATTCAGCGAGGGCTTCGATGAGAAGATGAACCGTCTGCCTCTGTTTGACAGGTCATTTTGGGCCAATGGGTGGAAAAGAAACGTGGAGCTCAAGACCCTTGGATATTAAATTGTTGACACAATCTTCCCAGGTGACCTTCCAAGAGCTGATGATATTCTCTGAGTCATGTTCTTTGGTCAAAGATGCCATTTGAATGTGGACATACTGTGAGCTCTCTTTAAATCTCTGCAGAGTAGGTGACTATAATGAACGAGTCCTCGGATTCCTGGTCCTAGCCCAGTGCCTGGAGGCGGCACACACTGTCTACTGTTGCTGGAAATAGATGTACAGAGTTCACCGCTTCGCTGGAAGTCCTCAGCCCTTTCCTTAAAAGTCACATGAAGATTTTGGCATATGAGGAATCAACGTCCCAGGTCAGAGGGATCTTTCCTGGGTGGTGATCTACCACTTATTTTAAAAGCAAATTAAGCAACAGTGTGTTTTCTTTATCTTAAGATATTATCGAGATTCTCTGAGCGATCAGATTTAAGACCATCTCACTCTTCCATCTCTCTCCACCTCCCTCCTCCAGCTTCTTCTCTTTGTGGGTAGCACAGCAGAGGTGGGTACCAGGCAGTGACCCAGGTGGAAGCATTAGGGTTCCCGTGGGTGTGCACGTGCTCAGTGCTGTACCCTGGCTGTGCAGCAACAGAAGACCTTGCTCACTTTAGGAAGGAGAACGTCTTTCAGGCTGCCAGCCAGTTGGATGCCTCAGAGGAAACCCAGTCCGTTGACCCAATAGCGATTGCCCATTGACCCTAGAGCTTTTTGGCTGGAGGATAAAGAATTTATCTGAGTTTCGCCACTCCAAGATACATCAATCTGGCTGCAGACTTAGGCTAGTAAGGTGACCTCTGGAAGGCATTATAAATCAGATTAGAGATGGGCAGAGGTCCAGAGGAAAATGATCACTCCTCTTAACAATGGACTTTTTAATCCACAGGGACCCCTTTCATCTGGGTCTCTTTGTAGATATTAACACCAGGCCCCTACCTGAGGGGTTGGGTGAACTTTTTGATACAGTGCTTATGTGTTGAACTCATTTTAATGAGCATTTCCAAGGCAGTATTATTGAAAGCAATCCATTCCAGAGGCAGACATGATGTGGAATTTTTTATTTTTGCACATCTTGAGATAAAAATTTTTTTAAAATGTAAACTTCTAAGTTTGGGGGCTATAGTAAGTTTTAGGTTGATGAACAATAGAGCTTTAATTTTATTTTTTCCCAGAAAGTAGCATTTCATTTCTTTGAATTAAAAAAAAAGCAATCTGTGAGAGTCTGTGAAGATGCAAACAATAAGCTGTCAACATGGGTTAAAGTTTGAAACCACGGCAAGAAACAACCATTTTGCGTCCAGGAAGTCACCTAATGTCAGGGCCAGCAGGCGGTCCTGATGTGGTCCTGGATCTGCTCTGCAGATGCTCAGTATCACTGAATCTAAGTAGGAAAATGGGCTTGCCTGGAAAGTAAATGGAAGGAAGGAATGATGGAAAAGATGGAGGGAAGAAGGGAAGGAGCGAAGGAAGGAGAGAAGGAAGGAAAGAGGGAGGGGCAGAAGGACAGAAGGAGGCAGAACAGGAAAGAAATTTCTGAACATGTTCTCAGATGGCAATGGCTGACACCAGCCTAGGCTGGTGGCTTAAAGGGGAGCCTGTAGAGAGTATTAAGGGAGTGGACGTATTTGTACAATCTGCTACCTTGGCAACTGAGCGGCTCCGGGCATTCGACCAAGTTTTCTGGTCAATGCCAAACCTCTGACATGAGACCTAAGAGAGGCTGGAATGGGGAGTTGGGGGGGGGTCTTTCTAAGGTGTACTATGTAAGGGTCACGGGAAGGAGAACACAATTCATACTATTTAAGAATAAGTGCTCTGTTAGGATGAGCCACATAGAAAATAATTTAAACTGAGAGGAAGAAAAAGAAAGTTAGATTTCAGAGGAACATCACTTACCCTTGACTCGTTTTCTCTGGGTGCAGAGGAGTGAGTCAAAGGAACAGACACTAAGATGGTCTACTGCACATTTAGATACTGGTTATGGTGGTGGCAGGACAGGTCCCTGAGGACAGGATGAACTTCTCCCGGTCCAATCTTCCTGCCTCCAGTGAGCTGCGGCTGACGGTGGGACTCTAGAGTAGCGGTCTGCAAACTTTTTCTGGAAAGAGCCAGATGGTGAATAGTTCCAGCTTTGCTGGCCATACCACCTCTGTTGTAACTACTCAACTCTGCCATCATGGCATGAAATGGCCATGGACTAAATGCACATGGTGTGCATGGCTGTGCTCCAATAAAACTTTATAGATAAATACAGCAGTGGGCTGATTTTGTCCTGTGGGTCATAATTTTCTGACCCCTGGTCCAGCTAGAGGGCCAGGTGTCATTGGGAGGCAAAGAGCAGAGCATATGAAGGGGCTTAGAACACCTGGCCAGCCCCTCATTAAAACTCAGACCTGCTGCATCTTCTGTGTCCTTCCCCTCTATCCTGGGGAGGTCAGACTCTCAGAATCCTCTCTGGTTTATTAACTTGGGGCCTTGATTCAGCCCTGGTGTTTGCAAACACAAGCATCCCTAGGAAGGAGGACCCAGCAATCAATAGGAGACAAGAGAAGTAGACATCGAAATAAAGGCAGACCACCTTTTCTTTTTTATTTCACTTAGACAAAATGCAAAGAGTGTCTCATTAAATTAAAAAATAAACAAAAAAGAAAACCAAATTGATTCCCCCCACCCCTCCACTGACGGCACTCATCCTAAGTAACAACAGAAGGAGGTCAAATCAAGGACCCGATTTCTAATGGGAAAGAAAGGTGTGCAAACATGACTAACGTTTCCCCCGGCCCCCAAATCAAGGTTCCTTTTAAATTCACAAAGAAGGTAATTTTTTTTTCCTGTTTTCTTTCTTGAATCTTGTGTGATAGAACTTCCAGTCAGAAGGTTGAATGTGTCCCCCATGCACATTGTAGAAAATCAGTAAAAATGCAATAGCCCGTGAAGATCATAAAACTGGACTTCTTTCCCAAAAAATCAGATGCCCAGGCAGATGGAGCTCACACTCAGACAGAAAAAAAGCAGGAGAGTCTTTGCACTGTCTGTGGTTTTTTTCAGTATTTTCTCTCTCTCTCTCTCTCTTTTTTTTTTTTTAATATATTTTGGCAATTTTCTTTCATTATAAATATTGGAATTCTGTAAAAAAAAGGTAGCTTTGATTGAATTTTTTAAACCGTATTTACAACCGCTGTCCAGTCATGCCGTTGGTTATACCAGGGTGTAGGACTTGGTGTAGGGATTGCTGCCTTTCAAATGGCCCCGAGAGTCCAGCAGGGATTCCTGGGAGCTGCTCATCTTGGCTGCCTGTCCCAGCTCCACCCCCTCCCGCTGAGGTAATGTGGCCACGGCCCCCTGCTGCCACTGCTGTCCGTCCCTCGTGGAGGCCGTGGAGGAGGCAGCCTCCATGGGGATGGGCTCGAGGACTGGGGGGCGTTTCAGGGTCCGACTTTTCTGGGGCTCCAAGCATGCCTGCCCTAAACTTGGGTCCCTGCTGGCGCCTGGACCACTTCGATTCAACAAGAAGTCCATTCGAAGGTATGGAGGCAAGTGGATGAGGTCACCTGGAAGGAAACACAGAGGGTTAGGTGGGCTCTTCACTTGGTCAGCAGGTGCTGGCTGGTCCTGTGCCCACGCGATGGGCCACTCGGAGTATTATAGGTGGGAATGTCCCCACACCTGGGCATGCTTCCCGAGACCCCTGGTCAGAGCCCCTGCAAAGGCATCCTCCTCAGGCCTCCTCCACCAGGCACAGGGAGAGCTGGCTTTCCTATCGCTTGTTCACTTAAGCTCTTAAATGTCATACTTTCACCAGAGAAATAGAGGTAACAAGATCCTTGGAAACCCCACCACGGGAAACACCAGAGGTAACCGCACATGCGGGGTATAAACGGTGATGGGCTGAACCCTGGATGCAGTGGACAGTGGTCGGGAGAGTGCAGGGCTTGAGGAGGGAGACAGGGAGGCAGAGCAAAGAATGATGAAGTCTCAGCCCTTCCACGGAACTGTGTGACCTTGGCCGCCACTTAGTTACCGGTTTCTGTGATTGCTTTTGGTTGAATCCTTACCAGGCTTTGCCTGCCTGCTAAACTGCTTGTGTCTCTTTCGGTCAGTGCCATGTAGACAAAGAGGAACGGCTTAGACTGAGTATCAGGGTTTCTACTTCTTTCTCAGGATCACTCATTTGGCTTCTATGATGCCAGGGAAATGCACCCTCTTCAAGAGAACCCACTGCGGGGAGAGAGGTTAGTGGACAGAATCCAGCTGCCCTGCCCCCCGCCCCAATGTGGAGGCCACCTGTCCTCTGGGCTGCTCCCAGCACTGCTTGACACGACAGGTTCCCCTGATGACAAACCCCACCTGATGTGGGATTTCTCAATGAGGGGTTTGCTCAGGGCTTCCCCATCGCCTGGCTGCAGTGTCTTCAGCAGTGCACTACAGCCGAGTGTCTTCCTGCCCACCCCTTCCTTCCCTTCCTCCTGTCACAGGATTCACACCTGTGTCTTGGTCTGTGGGCCCTCCTTGCCTGCTTCTGCTGTAATGGAGCAGGACCCTGTGGGGACTTTCTGGAACAGACACCAGCCATGTCCTCCACCTGCTTCTTGTTTGCAGAAAAACTTTAGCCTACTAGGCCCTCCCCAAGTTCCAAAGAATAAATTTAATCAGAGAAATAAGAAGATGCAGAAACAAAGGACAATAGTCAAGGAAGACAAAATAACAATAGTTTAGTCATTAAACAAAGTCATGGATCTTTAGTTCCTCCTCAAGGTCTATAGAGAACATTCTGAGCCACATCCTTTGAGCTGTTCTGTAGATACTGAAACCCCACCAGTTGGAAGGAGTTAACTGCATGCTGCCTACCCAGACTGGTTGGAACCAGAAGGTTGATGATGTTGACTCCCAATTACCTCACCACCAACCTAACAGAAGAATGTCTGAAAGCTGATCATGACCCCCACAATCCTCTCCTCAGCACGTAGCCCCTTTTTCTTTTCCCTATAAAATTTCTGAACAAAGCCTGAGAATGGGGAGTTGGTTCTTTGGGACATGAGTCCACCTTCTCCCCAGGACTGCCAGCTTCCTCAATAAAGCTATCTCTCCTTTTACCCAACATCTGTTTCTCAGTGTTTGATTATTGAGCAATAAGTGGCTGAACGTGAGTTCAGTAATACTGCTCCCTCTTTTTATCTTTATTCTTTACAAGAATCCCCCCACCCCCATCCCCACCACCAAATCCCTTGCATGTCTAATCTGTTTTGGCATCTGCTTCTTGGAAAACCTGAACTGGCACAACTGCCATCACCATCAACTATAGCAATTGTTCTTTAGAAGTTCAACTGTGACCTCTAATTGCCACATTCCATGGTTTCTTCTTGGTCCTCACCCTACTTGTACCACCTACAACATTTTGTGCTGTTGATCTTTTTGTTTTTGAAACTCTCAGCTTCCACAGCACTTTGTTCTCCCAGAGCTCTTCCTACATCTCTGACTGTGACTTGTTACTCTCCTTTCCTGGACCCTGTCCTCCATCCACCCTCTAAGACAGGGTTTTCCTGGTGCCCTGTGCTCAGCCCTCTCTTGGAGGCTCAGCACTCACCTCATCTTTTTATAGGTCACATCCATCTTTTCCATTTTGCTCTCTTTCCTGAGTTCTACACTTGAATTTCAGTTGCTTTGCTAGATATTTCCACATGAATGTCCATCACAAATTTTAATTTATATTTTGTATTTATTTATTTTTTTAACATCTTTACTGGAGTATAATTGCTTTACCGTGTTGTATTAGTTTATGCTGTATAACAAAGTGAATCAGCTATGTGTATACATATATCCCAAAATCCCCTCCCTCTTGCATCTCCCTCCCACCCTCCCTACCCCACCCCTCTAGGTGGTCACAAAACACCGAGCTGATCTCCCTGTGCTATGCAGCTGCTTCCCACTAGCTATCTATTTTATATTTGGTAGTGTATATATGTCAATGCCACTCTCTCACTTCATCCCAGCTTACCCTTCCCCCTCTCCGTGTCCTCAAGTTCATTCTCTATGTCTGCATCTTTATTCCTGTCCTGCCCCTAGGTTTGTTAGAACCTTTTTTTATTTTTTAGATTCCATATATATGTGTTAGCATACAGCATTTGTTTTTCACGTTCTGACTTACTTCACTCTGTGAAGTACATACTCTAGATCTATCCACCTCACTACAAATAACTCAGTTTCATTTCTTTTTATGGCTGAGTAATATTCCATTGTATATATGTGCCACATCTTCTTTATCCATTCATCTGTCGATGGACACTTAGGTTGTTCCATGTTCTGGCTATTGTAAATAGTGTTGCAGGGAACACTGTGGTACATGGCTCTTTTTGAATTATGGTTTTCTCAGGGTATATGCCCAGCAGTGGTATTGCTGGGTCATATGGTAGTTCTATCTTTAGTTTTTTAAGGAACCTCCATATTGTTCTCCATAGTGGCTGTATCAATTTAAATTCCCACAAAGAGTGCAAGAGGGTTCCCTTTTCTCCACACCCTCTCCAGTATTTATTGTTTGTAGATTTTTTGATGATGACCATTCTGACTGGTGTGTGGTGATACCTCATTCAGACTATACTACAAAGCTACAGTAACCAAGACAGTATGGTACTGGCACAAAAACAGAAATATAGATCAATGGAACAGGATAGAAAGCCCAGAGATAAACCGACGCATATACGGTTACCTTATCTTTGATAAAGGAGGCAAGAATATACAATGGAGAAAAGACATCCTCTTCAATAAGTGGTGCTGGACAGCTACATGTAAAAGAATGAAATTAGAACACTCCCCGACACCATATACAAAAATAAATTCAAAATGGATTAAAGACCTAAATGTAAGGCCAGACACTATAAAACCCTTAGAGGAAAACATAGGCAGAACACTCTATGACATAAATCATAGCAAGATCCTTTTTGACCCACCTCCTAGAGAAATGGAAATAAAAACAAAAATAAACAAATGGGACCTAATGAAACTTAAAAGCCTTTGCACAGCAAAGGAAACCATAAACAAGACCAAAAGACAACCCTGAGAATGGGAGAAAATATTTGCAAATGACATAACTGACAAAGCACTAATCTCCAAAATATACAAGCAGCTCATGCAGCTCAATATCAAAAAACAAACAACCAAATCCAAAAATGGGCAGAAGACCTAAATAGACATTTCTCCAGTGAAGATATACAGATTGCCAACAAACACATGAAAGGATGCTCAGCATCACTAATCATTAGAGAAATGCACATCACGAATTTTAAAAGCCACAGTCTACAAACTCAGTTTTTGAAGGCCAGCCCCTAGTCCCAAACTCATCCCCAAATGCCACTTTCTCTTTCGTGCCCAATCTTTTTATATGTCATCCTCATCTTCCCAGAAATTGATTCTTGAAATCTCAGAGCCCTCATTGACACCTCCTTCTCCAGGTTAATTCTACTTGCAAAATATCTCTTGACTCCCTTTTGCTCCCATCATTATGACCCTGGTTCAGGTCTTCAATACATCTTGTGGGTCCCCTAAATGCATGAACACAATTAGAGCCCAGTCACTAGACACACTTTGTAAACTACATCGCCCAGGTTTGAGCTGGACTGAAGCCCAGATCTGACCTTCCAGCAGTTTTGGAATAGACATTGTTCACTGTGTAGCCGAGTGCTTCCAAGTCTTCTCACTTCGAGACGCATACAGACAAGGGGTATTTGTGCAACACACTGGGCTGAATGCAGGGGGCTCTTCCTGGCCACGTTGGGGACTGAGAGGCTGGTCATCTTGGCTCACCTGTAAGTCCCTCATGGCAGACCTGGTGAGCAGCTCTGATTAGAAAATGGGCTGGGGGTGTGCAGTCCTGGAGCCGAGAGACCAGGTAAGAGGATGTGCAGGTGAGGGAGCCATGATGATGGCCTGACCATCAATGGGAAGTGAAAGGGAATGAAATTGTGAGTTGTGGAACAAGCCCAAGGAGATGGCTCCAGAACTGATGGCAGGTGGGACAGGTGGGAAGGAGGGGTCACCAATGACCCCCTTCCAGGTTTCAAGCTCAGGAAACTGGATGGACAGCAGGACTATTCATTCATTGCACAGAACTGCCTAGGAGAAAAATCATAATTTGGTGGGAAAAGATCATGGGTTTGGTTTCAGACATGCTGAGTTTGACGTGGTTGGGGACACCCCAGAGGAGATCGTTAGTGAGCATTTTATTCTTAATAACATATCTAAGGCATAACTCATTCCTTAACTTTCTGAATCTAAAATAACTGGCAATTCTTGTTTCTTTTGCTTCAAAATATTCCCTGCTTTCCTTATTGTTGATCATGCCTTCCTCAGCCAGCCCCTTGGCGGGATCTTGGAACCTCCTGTGCCAGGCAGGGCTGCCATTAGCTGGTGGTTGCGCTAACAAAGCAGTGAAGTTGTGTGCAATTAGACAGTGACTTAGACCCCAGAACCTTCGAAATTCAAGTTTACTCACTGAAAGAGAATAACCATTTAAAGAGAAGGGAGAGACTACTCAATGGTATAGGAGAACTAGAAACAAAAGCAAGACAGGCTGGAAAATTACTGGAAAATGCATTGTGCACAGTTTAAATGAGTAAAAGAATTTTCAAAATGCTTTGAGCTTTCTTAAGAGTCCCCCCAACCCCCCAATAAAAGAAATGATGACCTTATTTTGGGGAGATTTACCATGTTGATTTCTGAGACCTTGCATTACATTGTCATGTTACTTGGTATTTATGATGCAAGAATCCACTTAGCATTTTCCCACTGGCTTTCTCAGGATGTCTTTATCCCAAGAAGTGATGGTGACTAATTAATTATACGTTTTCATTAATATTTTTCAGCCTGTGTTCCACTAAAACAATACCTTGGTTTTGGCTCACTGAAATCAAAGGTACTTTGATTCAACATTGGCTTCATACAGTGAACTGGATCAAAGGAAAGCCCAATAATAAATTCCTTGATGATAAATTGGCCACGACACTCTTAGAGAAAGAAATGACATAATTTTGCATTCTTGTGAAATGAGCTTTGTAACTTGATGTATCTGGACTTTAGCTTAGAAAAAATGGTGGCATGAAGTTTACCATTATAGATTCTAATGTTGAAGGTATATATTGCTATGTGTATTAGCTTTAGTCCCGAAAAATAAAAGTATTTAATTTTAAAAAATGAAAACTTATGTCTCTAATGCCTTTTATGATGGTATTGAAAATTCTTCGTCTTCCTTTCTGGTAGTGGATGTATTCTTTAACCTTCTCTATTGGGGGTTAAATTATTTGCAAACAAATATCATGAAAGCATTAACAGAGCTGTCATTAAAAACAAAAACTGGAACAGTTCTTTTGTAGCATGAAGAATATTTTTTTGCATGTGAATCAACACACCCTAATGGATCAATTTTGAACTTTGTGGATTTTTATATATCCAATTTCCTAAAAGTGATTATGTCTTTATTCCAAGAGTCCAGATTAATTGGATTAATTGGCTCTTTTATTTATTTACATAACTAATATTATCTTAAAAATCATTTTGTTCAAGTACTTGAGAAAATGTGGAAGGCATTTACCTCTAGGGTTCTTTTAAAATGTAGGTCAAGAGAGCCTTATGCTGTTTCTGACACCCGACTAAATCTTGAGCACTTGGCATATTTGTAATGCTTTGTCACAGATTCACAAATGACTCTCCATCCCAGCAACTCCCCTTTGAACAAACAGGGCTTATTAAACCCCTAAAAAGCAATAGCATCTTGGTCCCAGCTGGACTGCGGGATGCTCAGGTGCCAGATTGGATGGAACGAATGTGTCTGAAATCAAAAGACAAACCCATGATACCTGCCCCCTGCCTGCAGGGGTTGCCACTTTAGATGTAGTGATCAAGGTAGCTGGAAAAGACTGGTGAGAATTGGAAATCCTTAATAATGAAAACAGCTCAGCATCACATCCTTATATACAAGGGCTTCTGTGTTTGCTTATTGCAGGCTTGCTAAGCATCTCTGAATAGTCAGTATCTCCGAGAGATCCAGTTTTTCAGGCAAAGCTTGATTAAGTTGTGTGATGCTCTAATTAGCTCCTTTTGACAATGTGTGTTTTCTGATTAGCACCCCAAGTAGCCCTTTCAACTGTGTGAATGACGTAAATGAGCTCTCTTAATAGTTCATGCGCTGACGCAGAAGAAAGCACCAGAGTGATCGGTGGGGAGCGCTGTTTATTAAAGGCACTTTATGGCCATTAAAACCCACCTCTTTTGCTAGTCCCAGTACCAGTTAGGAAACTGGATTCTCTAAGAGTCCATCCATTTTTATGTTCTGCAGATGTCTATACATGCCGAGACAACCATGCGCTTATGACTGCAGACAGAGAGAAATAAAATGGGAAACTATCATGACAATCTAGACACCCACGCACCTGCTTTTCTTAACCTCCCGGCCCTCCATCTGGCCGTTTCACATGGGAGAAACTAAACAACGGTTCTAACGGTGGTGATTAAGAGTGGAAGTCTGGACGACATTGCCTGCATTTTAATCTGACAGGTATAAGTCTGGGCTCAGTTTCCTTACTCATAAAATGAGAACAGAGCAGAATCGACCACAGAGGGTTATAATGAGGATTTAATTAGATAATGCAGGTGAAAGGTTTCCTGTCAGACATCTCCCTTTCCAGAGGGTCTGAAGTTATGGGGCTGGAGATCTGACAGGGGAACGAATCGGGAACTCTTCTTTTACCTTAGTGTCTGTCTTTTGTGGGTTGAGTAGTGTCCCCCCAAAAGACAGGTCCATATCCCAACCCTTGGAGTCTGTGAATGTGACCTGGGTTTTTGTTGATGTCATTAAGTAAAGGACCTTGAGATGACATCACCTGAATTTAAGGTGAGCCCTAAATCCTATGACATGTGTCCTCATTAAAAAAAAAAAAAAAAAAAAGCAGAGGGAGATTTGAGACATAAAGAAGGGAGACGGCCATGTGAAGATGAGGCAGAGGTTGGAGTGATGGGGTCACAACCCAAGGAACACTTGGAGCCACCAGAAGCTGGAAGAGAGAAGGAAGGGACTCTTCTCTAGAATTCCTGGAGGGAGCACAATCTCATTGACACGTTGATCTCAGACTTCTGTCCTCCCAGAAGAGAGAATACGTTTCTGTTGTTTTAAGCCACCTAGTTTGCGGTAATTTGGTATAGAGGCCACAGGACCCTGATACAGAAGTCCTTTCTTCCTGTCTGGGATGGGCTGGGGGCGTCACAGGAAACCTCTTTTGAACATTTCTCCTGTGTGGAACAGTCTCTGCTCCCATCCACCAAGGAGAGGAGGGGTTTTTCTCTTTAATGATCAGTAACAGCGGCCAGCATGCTTGTGGTTTACGCTGTCCCCGCGCTGTGCCCTGAGCTCACAGGAGTCCCTCTGTGGGCTGTCCTATCAGCCATCCTTCCTTCTCTGCCAAGGCCAAGCCACAGTCACTTCTCCCAGGTCCCCTGCTCCCTGGGGAAGTGGACAGATGTCCAGCTGGCACCCAAAGACCCCCTCAGGACTGGGTTGGAGGTGGCTTTTCCGGATACCCCCAGGAGGGAGCCGAAGCCTCCTGAGTGCATCTGTCTCCATGGGCCTTCTCGGTTCCCTGCTGCCCAGCCCTCCCCAGCCCACCCTCCCAGAACACTTGACCCCCACCAGGCTCCGTGGAGCAACCCCCCTGAAGTGAATCCACCCCAGCCCTCTGGAGTTTCTATTTGAAAGCAGCAGTGACCCAGGAGAAGTCGAGGGGTCTCCTTTGCTTTGAACTCCAGAGTCACCTGTGTCAGGTGTGCATGCCCTTGGCATCCTGTTATGTAAACCCGCCACTGCCCCCAACCCCAGTGGAGCCTGGCCCGGCCTGGGTGCAGATTCCAGGAAACCAGGGCCTCCAGACAGACATCCAGAACTGACATCCTCAGTGATAACTTCCCCTCTTGCTTTCCTCCGGCTACCTCTCCACTTTGTCTCTCCCTCTTTCTAGTTTGGTTTCCTTTGTGCTGAACCTTTTTACCCATGAAGTAAAAGGCATGGGGAGGGGGTAAAGCACAGACAGTGCAGGTGCGAGAGGGTCAGGAGACGGCTGAGTGCAGTGCAGGGGCCAGGGCACCAGTGTCGAGTGTGTGTGTGTGTGTGTGTGTGTGTGTGTGTGTGTGTGCGCGCGCACGCGCGTGTGCGTGTCTCTGTGTGTGTGCATGTGCACATGTGATGGAAAGACAGAGATGGGAAGGAAAGTCGGAGGGGAAGGCCACATACAGAAGAGGGAAGTGGAGGCACATAGGAGAAAAGGACAGAGTCTGGCAGGCGGCCCCGGGGCTCACCCTCTGAAAGCTGGGAGGGAAAGGACCTGGGGACCCCAGCACTCCCTTCCTCGCCTTCCATCTGCCCTGCTCACCTGCCTGCCTGTACTTCCAGCCCTTCTAGCATCTTCCCAGACACCTAAAACCTGTGAGCCACCTCCCCAAACCCAGAGGAACACACGGGGGCTGAGTCCCGCCTGCACCTTGCAGGCTCTCTCCACCCACCGGCTTTTGTGGGTTTTAATTGCATGTTTGTGCATCATCAACCGTCACCCCACTGTGCTCTGCTCCCGAGGCCAAAGCCTATGATGGCCCTTGTGTCAGAGACATGGAGGGACGGCAAGGGGCGAAGGAGGCTGGTGGGGGAAGAAAGAGCTCTGAGAAACTGGGCTGAGGGACTGAGTTGCTGGGCCAGCCTGGGGTCAGGTGGTGAGGAGATGGAGGGGGTGGGGCAGGGGTGAGGTGGGAGGGAGGAGGGCTGGCGGGGAGACAGAGAGACAGAGACAGAGAGAGACAAACAGAGAGATGGGGGAAGAGACAGAGACAGAGAGGGAGACAGAGAGAGACAAACAGAGAGATGGGGGAGAGACAGAGACAGAGACAGAGAGGGAGACAGAGAGACAGAGACAGAGAGAAACAAACAGAGAGATGTGGGGAGAGAGAGACAGAGACAGACAGACCGAGACAGAGAGGGAGACAGGGAGACAGAGAGATAGAGACAGAGAGAGACAAACAGAGAGATGGGGGAGAGAGAGAGACTGAGACAGAGAGGGAGACAGAGAGAGACAGAGACAGAGAGATTGGGGGGAGAGAAAACAGAGAGGAGAGAGAGAGACAGAGGGGGTCAGAGAATCACATATGCAGAGAGAAGCAGAGGGAAATCATGAAGACACAGGACCAAGAGAGATGAAAGTGAGAGACACAGAGCCACACAGAGAGATAAGCCAAGGTCACTGAGTCACAGGATGATGGCTAAGAGAACCGGGAAGCGAGCCCTGTGGGAAGGGATGTAGGTTGTAGACCACGAGCTGGCCCTCTCTCCTCACCTGGCTTCGACAGCCCACCTGCCCCGGGCCTCGCGCTCCCCGGACATCCCCCCGCCCCCGTCTCATCAGCCCGCAGCCCACAAACTGCACCCTTCACCCCTGGCTGCCAGAGGAGCCCAGGCGCTGCTCTGATTCACTCCTTGAAGGACGAGAGGCGATTTAGCCATTATTTCCATGTTATGCCTTATTATTTGACATCATGGGCCATTTCTCATCCTCCTGTCACTGCCCTCTGGGGACCTTTGGTGCCACTAATATCCCCGAAAGTTCACACCAAATAAGTCAGCATCCATTTCTCTGTCGGTCCCTAACCACTTTGCTTCCTGGTGCCATGACAACTCCAGCCCGCCGGCCTTGAACTAGCATGGATTCCCCTGGCGATCCCACATCCATCAGAAGATACGAGCTCAAAGCTTGCCATCCTGCACCCAGGGGGCCTCCAAGCCCTGCTCTGCCCGACTATGGGAAAACTGCTGTGTTAAACCTGCCTCTTTTTAGCTGAAAACCAGAAGACACCCCCCTTCCTTCCTATCAGGAAAGCAAAACTTCCTGGACCTTCTCAATCTATTCAGACTCGCATGCAACATTTGAATGCATTTTAGCGTTGGAAGAATGGCAAAATCAATCCCGACTCCGAACAAGAACGGATCAATTCAGAAACTCTGTAATGGACCTGCAGTCCGTGAATCTGGCTCAGACAACGGTTCCCGCCTCTGGCCACGTGCACCCTGGGGAAAGAAAGCCTACAGTTGAGAACAGCAGTTCTCAGCTGAGGGTGATTTTGCCCTCCAGGGGGCACGTGGCAACGTCCTATGATGCCCAGGGCGGCCTCCACCACAGAGCATCACCCAACCCCAGATGTTATGCGCCGCTGTTGCGAAATCCTAGCTTACATGGTCCAAGTTCCTAATTCCACGCGGATCCTGATCTCATTTTACTTTTACTTGAAAAACATCAGATTCAGTCAGAATAGGGAATGGTACTCCTCTGCCTCTCCTAATCCACAAGGCATTACCTCCTCAGTTCTTTGTGGAGGAATGCAAGGGATGCATCCGATGGAACAGCAGTTAGATGGCTTGTGTCCGACCTGACATGACTAGGGTGGTGGGCTCAGAGCAACGGGCAGGGTGTGAGTGAGAGAGAGCTGAGCTTCGCCTTGAAATCCTGCCTCTGCCCCAAGTAGTTCTGTGAGCCCTTTGAGCCTTAGCTCTTTCCTTTAGTCAAGGGAAACGGGCCTGATAATTTCTAATGAAAACCTGTAATCCTGAAAGAGTCTTTCTTATGCTCTGCACCATCTCACCTGGGAAAACTGGTCCAGCACCTGTGAACTTGGAGGTGCCTGGAATTTGGGGATGAATAAGGGACAAATGAATGCATTTTTGGGAGCTTGAAATTCCAAGGCGCATTGCAATATCCTTCTATCGGCTGGGCGATTCTTTATAGTCAGCAAATGTGAGAACACTTGCATGCTTTCACAAAAAATTTGTGCAGAATGAAAGTGAAGCAGGGTCCCTGTGGGCTTCAGTCTCCTCTGGGGACACAAAAAAAGGAACTTTCATCAACTTCTAACAAGGTTTTATATCTGTGCTTGGATGGAGCTGGATATTGATGCAAAAGTAGGAAGCCAAGGATGCTTACCTCGACTTCTAGCAATTTCAATAAAAACTACACAGACTTGAAACGACACTATGGCACCAAAAAGCTAGTTACAAAGGGGAGCGTGTAGTCTGCGCACACCCGAGGCCGACCAGATCTAACACTTTTCCAGTTTAATATTAATGTCACAGCAGTAATGAAAACTTGTAAATGAACCCTTCTCGGTAAGTGAATCTTCACTCCCAAACGGCAACCAGGAAAAACTCTAAATAAGTAATGTGAGATGGTTGTCAGAAGTCCACGTCAGTGGATTCTATTACCATTCTCGGCTTGTACTTGGGAGGCTTCATGCATTTTTAAGGGCTCATCGTTATTGTGATCCTACTTGCTGGTGAACTTTAAGAACTACACTGAGGTATAAAGTAGGGCTTTGAGTTTGTTGTGCTCATGATTCTTCTGAAAGAGAGTAATTCTGGATAAAAAGCAGGATTGGAGAATCTGCTCAGAAGGTAGGAGAGCTGGGAACGTGTGGGGCATTTGGAGCCCCCAGTGGGGAAGGGTCCATGAGGGTCACGTGACACCGTCAGGGACCCACACACCGAGGACCCCCAAGGAGGAGCCCTGGCTGGGGGCTTCAACCTGTTCAGCCACGAGGCTAGCAGCCCCGTGTCAATAACCCCACTCATTTTGACTCATCCCACAGAAGGACTAGTTCACCTGGAACGAGATGATGCCAGGCAGAGGAAATCTATGTTGGTGGAAGTTAGGAGGCCAGAGAGTTGAGGCCTGGAGAGCAGGGGGGTCATGACTGGTGGGGAAGGTGGGGCTGGGCTCTCAGAGTCTTGGGGGTCTTTACCCTGAAAGCAGTGGGAAGGCAAAGAAGGGATTTTTAACATGAGGGTGTTGACTGAATGACTTGAATTCTGGCTTGTTGCTTCCTAGTCTGGGAATAGGATGCTTGAGACCTTGGTGCCGTATCCACACGGGACCACACTGAGAGATGCTGGTCTTTGCTGTATATTTTTTACCCTTTGTATATTCCCAGGACCTTCAGGTCGCTTCTGGCTTGTGGTGACACCTCACCGGGCTGTGTGTGTGTGTGTGTGTGTGTTCCTGTGTGTGGGAGGGGGTGTCTGTCTTCCATAAGCTGGGTTTTGCCTTGTTTCTTGGACCTCCTCAATGATCTGTCTTTGGGACACTGTCTGCTGTCTGTGACACTGTGTGCTTTTCTGATAAACAAGGAGGCTGTGGGAAGTGTTGGTTTAACATATTAACACTTTGATGTCTTCAGGTAATACCTGGCATGGTATTTTTGCAGGGAAGATGCTCAGTAGAGATGGGTTGAACAAACAAGTGCGTGACATTTGTGTTTTGACAGGGCCCTTCTGGAGATGTGGTGGACTTTCCTTCATGGCGGTGAGCCTCTGCTTGTAATCCACACACTGGAATCCAGAGCTGCTTTCTGGTCACTCAGCAGGACACAAGTGGCCGTCCTGCCCCTCTGTCACAGGCCCGGGTCTCCCCCTCACTTTCACCCCCTGTAGGCTCCCCAACAATGAGAGCAGAACCCCAATATGTCCACCTAGGAAAGCAGCGAGCCGCCAATGGTCTCAGAAGTCAGAGAGAATGTAGTGAGAACAAAAGAGTAAATCTCCATATAGCTGCGGCCACAGGAAAACAGCCAGAGCACATGGCAAGGTCGGAGGAAAGCTCGGGCACCTGTGCCCCGTGCAGGGGGGAGGAGATGGTTGGGAAAGGCAAACGCGCTCAGGGTTCCAAGCTCGGGACCCTCAGAACAAGTTCCGCCATCACTTCCTGTGTCTGAGGGACATCGACAAAGAACAGACGGAAGTTACAGGCGGGTCCTTAAGAAGACAGAACTGCAAATGCACATCAGAAAGGTTTGGTTTTCTAGGAGGGAGTCAGAATGAGCCCATTCAAATGTTAAGGTCTACCTAGAGCTGCGTGAATACGCGGAGATGTTGCTTCATGGCCCTGGGGGGTCTTTCGGAGTTTAAATTCTGGGGGAGTGTTTGAAAGTCTGCACCTTTCAAACACAGCTTGGATGGAAGGAAATTCTTCCTGTGCTGTGGATGCCAAGCTCATTGCTGTCTGCCAGCCTTTATCTCTGCTCTCCCCTCCACGTGGACCCCTGTTTCTCAGGGTCTCTGCCCGGGTCTGCCTGCCGGTCCACCACTGAGGTCTCAGCTCACGTCTCACTGCTTCGGAGAGGACTCCCCTGACCATCTTCTCCTAAGCACCTCCTGCCAGACTTTATCCCCTTCCCGGTTTACTTCCCTTGCCAGCGCTGACCATGATCTGAGACAATACTATTTGTTTACTTGATAAATGTCTGTCTCCCCCCAGGAACATAAGCTCCTTCCAAGCAGGGTCTTCGCGGGTCCTGTCAGCCGTTGTATCCCCAGCTCCGAAAACAGGGCTAGGTGTGGAGTGGAAGCCAGAAAATACACACTGGAGGAAAGGCGGGGAGGCAGGGGGGGTGGGCGCGAAGGAGCAGGGCCATCTCTAGAAGGGTGAAGGCCAGGGGAACTCAACCCTTGTGCGTATGTGTCCGTGTGTGTGCACGTGTGGGTGCGTACATGACACGTGCACACGACAGCTGAGAGCAAGGCCAGCCTTTGCAGGGGACGTAACCTGAGCAGAGGCTGGCTGGTCCTTCAGGTGGCAGCCCTGTCTCTCACTCCACTCTCTTCTCTCCCTTTAAATACACATCCCCAGGGGAGCGTGAGGTACGTGATGAGTTGATCCTAAAATTAAAACCCTCAAACTGCTTTGTATAACTGGTTGTTCAGAGAACCAATAAGTTGGTGGCGAGCAATGGCCATTTCCAACCAGAAAACCTCCCCTGCATTCATCATGGCGGAGGAGCGGGGGGTCAGTGAGGTGCAGACGTTTAAGGCTGGGGTCCCAGCGTCTCAGGGAGATCAGAAGGGATGGACACTTCCCTTGCTGCTGGCGGGGCCAGGCTGCATTAGGTTGCAGATTTGAAGCTTTAAATTGATTCAAGTAGCTTCCTGCAGTGGCATCTCTTGATTGCACAGGATAAGCATCATGAATAAAGAAGCAGTGGGAATCCAAGAACATCAGAAACTGCCTCCAGATGCTACCTGAAACCAAAAGCAGCTATCGTAACCGCAGTATTAGAAGCCACCTTGACCGAGAGGAAAAGAAGCTGTTAAATTTTCCAGCTATTTCTCAGAGGAATAGAGTTAGTTTGTTTGCTTTGTCTTTTGTTTTTAAAGATGGAAATAGTTTCTAGTTAATAATTTCTAACCATTGTAATATTTGAACCAATTGGCCAATCTTGTCATCTTCACAATCATGATATATTCATTCATTCAATAACATTTATTAAACACCTGCTCTACATCAGACACAGTGTTAGGTAGATACATTCAATATCATTAAGCTGGTTAAAAATATTTCTTGAACACTTGCTATGCTGCCAGATATCTGCTAGACACCAGGAGAGAAAGATACAGATAACTAAGACATATTTCCTATTTTCCTGCAGCCACCATCTGGCCAAATTCATTTAGCTTAGTCCTGATTTGTAGAGAATTTAAAAGCTTGGGGTTGTAAATGGAAAAAAAAAAAAAAAACTCATCAGAAAAGAACTGATGGCAAGGAGAAAGATATCCAGAGATTTGGATGACTGATAGCATCTAGAAACACAAGGGAACACAGGTAAAGACTTTGGTTTGGAAGCCCTGTTCAAGGAACTGCTAATTTTGACACAGTCTCCAGTCAGCAGGATAATAAACTGTAACTTTAGGTTTTGTGCCCAGTGTTGAATTTAGTTCCATTATGAAGGAGCAACAGAAAGGCTTCCAGAAGGATGAGATATTTTTCTAAAAGCATATCAAATGTCCAGTAATAATAATACAGCATTTAGAGTGGACAAAACAATGTTTGAGGGCATTAGAATTCATAAGGATTTAAAAAGTTACTCATACCTACAGTTATAAAATCCTTTTAGTCTAAATATCATATTATGACAATAGTACCTTACTTGTGATCTTTCAGTTGTTCTGATGGATCCAGGCAACAATATCATGAAAACAGTTCAAACATGTTTTTTCCAATAGGAATCCAACACGGTGAACAACAAGCCATCAAAAAGATACAAACCTTTAATTATTTCAAGACCAGCACACACAGGACATTTAACCTAGGAGCTGGTTCCACACAAGGGGAAGCATGGCATGTATCTCAGATGGGAGTGTGATGCACCTCCTTAACTGGGTCATATTGATACACAAATGAGGCGGATGCTCTCCAGGAATCAATGGCCGTGGAAGGAAAATAAACCAAAGAAGGAAGGAAGAGGCGGGAGAGCAGTACCTCTGCAGACCATCATTGGAGTCACTGTGGGAGCCCTGACAACAAGTCAACAAGGCGACAACAGAAGCTACAACTAATGCTGCTGACGCCTGCATCAGGCGACATACAGCTTACACAAACCCCAGATGGCGGGTGTCGATGCCACATGCCCATTTTACATCTGAGCCCATTTTACAGATGAGCCAACTGCAGCCCAGCGAGACTAAACAACCTATCCACTGGCTCACTCTCTCCTCTCTTGTCTTCCTTACTCTCGAGGTTTACAGCCACAAAATGCTATGGCATTTCTCCTACATTTGCTGCATCTGCCTTGCAACTAAATGCCAACAACAAAAAGTCCTTGAATAAAAACACCCACAAATAAAGTCTTCTCCCTGAGGAGGTAGAGAGCACGGAAATAAATGAAGCTCTCACTCTTGACAGGAGGTTGGTGTGGATCCTGACTCAGTTTGGAAGATGAGTTGCTGGATAGACAATTCTTATTTTATATATCTCTATGCATTTACAAAGCTCATTTCAGCTTGGCCTTACGCCATAAAGCCCAAAGGAATCATGGGGATTTAAAATGAAGATATATTTTTGAAATAGAACCTGTTCAGAAAATGGAAAGACGAGAAATAAAACTGGATTCCACAAGAATGGATAGGCCAGTGCACAAAATCAAGTCTTCAGGGTGAGAAAGAAAACGTGATTCTTCAGAAGAGAACTACAACCGGCTGCCATGGTTTGGATCCAAACTAAAGATGTGTTTCATTTGCCCCGTACAATGGTTTGCACATATCTGAGCAAACACTTGAAAAGTGTGAGTCACTGTATAACACCAAAATTTCTGGCTTCTCTTGAGAAACTCGCTCACACGGCCCCCAGTTTCCACTCGGGATCAGTTGGCAGGAGGCTGCTAGCGTCCTTTTCCCCTAGACAGTCACTCAGCTCTTGAATTCCCCATGTCGTCATCCATCCCTTTACCCTGCCCCCCACCTTATTCACTTACATGATCTGCCAGGCCCTGCAGGCCTTAGGGTTTGCAGCTCCCATCCACACATCCAGAATACTGCTCAAGGCAGACACCAAACTACTGGCCGACCTGACACTAGCCATTTGCTGTCACTTTGGGTAACTCAGTGAAGCCAAGTGCCAAAGGCTGGCTCCCTGGTAAGACTGCTCTCCTTCTGAAACCCACAGCATGGCAGTGTTAAAACATCACCCCCATATTTTCAATACTTCTCATGTGGTGACGATCTCCTTTTCTAGAATCTGGGCTCCCAGAGCTCTGTGGTTGCTTGAACAGAATATGGCAGAAGTGATGGGTCAGTTTTCAGGCCCAACCTTAAGAAACTGGCTATTTCCACTGTCTCTCTCGGGACACTGGCTCTTAGAACTGAGTCACCATGACATAAGGATGCACAAGCCACCTCGTGGAGAAACCTATGTAGGGAAGCTGCGGCCAGCATCAACCCTCCAGGTGAGTGAGCTATTTGGAACGTGGCTCCTCTATCCATAACTGAGCTCCCCCATCGACACGGCGGTAACCGAGATGCGTGTCCCCACGAAGCCCTGACTCAATTTCAGACTCAAGAATGAAACAAATGATCATTGTTGTTGTAAAAGCTCCCAAGCTTTGGGGTGGTGCATTATGCGGCAGTCAATAAACAGAAGACCCAGTGTAAATACCAACAAGGGCTTGGGAAGATGAGCTTCCCCGACCGCTGGTCCACACGTGTCTCGCCTCACCTGGCCGATGCGCCTTCGGAACTGCCATGTTCATCACGCGTCCTCCATCCTGAGGTTTGGGGGGAGATGCGGTGAACCTGCAGATCCCCGATTCTGAGGGGGTGCTGGAGGTCAGACTGTCTGTGTACTCATTTGTCCCTGCCGTCAACTGCTCGGACGATGTGTCTGAGATGAAGCACTCCGTGATGGTGAACTTGGCGTGCCTCAGCTGCTCTTCCATCTTGGCGTGTTCGTAGGCCCTGGCCAGTTCTTCGTAAGTGGAAGAGGCACTTTCTGTGGAGACCATGCTGCTTCGTGCTCGATCTGTGCCGTGCAAAAGAGAAAACAAGACGGATGATGTGTCACCGTGAGTCTGCACTGGCTGGGTGGCGCTCTGGGCTTGTGTCTATTTCTTCCAGTCACTGGGTAGCCCGGCAGGGGTGCTCGGTCTTTGTCTGAGGACTGCCTTTGTCACTGTAAGGCCACCTTCATGATCCTCAGCCATGTGGCCTCGGGGTGTCAACAGAATCTCTGGAGTCAGATGTCCCCAGCCTGGGACACTGCCATAGATCAGTAATACACCACCTTGAAAAATTCTGCTTTTAGTTAAGACAGCTGGAAATGCGGTGCAAATGAACTGCAGTGGCCCCTTCCCTGCCCTGTTTTGCAAGTCCCCCTGGACCATAGAGAGTCTTTCACTGGCAGGAATGATCTGAACTCTGCACTCAGCTCCTCTGGCCTCTGTGTGGCAGGAAGACAGGATGATGGTTAGAGATGAAGATGTGACTGCATGGAATTGCTCACTAGGCCAAATGACTTCTGACCCTGGGACTCATTCTTTGTGTGTGCCACCCTTTACGGGGACCCGGAAACCTCTAGAACCATAAAAGGAGCATCTTGGGTAGAGGACTCTCTGCATTTTAAACCCACTCAAAAGTTCTGAAGTGACCTCTGTGGAACTCTGAGGTTCTTGTAAGAGAAATAACTGCCATAAAAATAAACGTACATGGTGACACGCCACTTTTGGAAGACTATTTTTGAAGTATACCATCCAGAACAAAAGAAAATGAGTATTAAAATTTCCTACAGCTATTAAGTTTAGATATCATTTCTTTTCAAAATTTTAGATTGGTGGGGTGGGCAACTCAGTGCTATTCTTAGGCTCTGTCTTCTCTGCAGAGTGAGATCTTGGTGGTGGATGGTACGGTAGGAATGGCTTACCTTATAATCAACCCCTGTTTAATTGTCAAACGGGTCTGCCGTGTTCCCTATAGAGGGTGCTATGACCTTGTCATGTAACTTCAAGTGCAATGTCTTAATCCTGGAGATAGTAGTGGGTGAGATGCCCTCAGAGTATAATTAGAATGATTGTAATCTTGAGGGAGAACATTTAGAAATTTCTATGTCTCTCTTGGCAGGGCAGGAAGGAAAAGGAGAGGGAACAGTGTGAGTCTGAGATTCGGGATGCCTGCAAACTAGACTCCTTTGGCTCTGCTTTGCGGAATTCACTGGACCCTGGACATGGTCAATGCAGTACAGCTGTATCGGTACCTGTTAGGTAAATGGTCTGGCAATTTGAAATTGACCTCGAAAGGGAACAGGGTGTGGGCCCTACTTGTCCCGGGATAGAGAAGGAGGCACGCAGGCCCTACCTGTGTCTTGGGAGGGGCTGACGCTGTAACTGTCACTCTCCTTGTCCATGGACCCCGCAGCCCTGGGTGTTGGCAGCCTCCAGTCAGTGGTGAGGGTGTGTGTTGAAACGGTGGGGTGGGGTCTGTTGAGGGTCCACTGGCTGGCGTACCGGTTTCTCGCTGTGGGCCCAGCCTTCGCATTCCTCCTGGTGGTGGGATCTGAGAAGAACCAGAACAAGGTTTGTGTCTAGGAGGGTGGTCAGCTGTGATCATGGTGTTGAGTGGGGTTCTCCCGACCCAGCCCTTATGATCCACTCAGCAGGGCTCATGCCTCCGGGAAACTCTCCCTGACTACCCCTGTCCAGAGTACTGGCTTCCTCTCCCCTATGGTCTGAAACATTCAGGTGATACTTAAGCACTTAAGCAAGCCCTGCTGGGGAAGAATATCAGATTTGGACTCAGGACTCCAAATGGATTTGGGTCTTGCTTTTGGCTCTTTATAGTTTCATGACCCC
>NW_006798409.1:126257-168564 GCF_000442215.2 Lipotes vexillifer | reverse complement strand
CCCCCCCCCCCCCCGCCTTGCATCACTTAAACTTCCTGAGAATCACCACCTTCTGTAAAAGGAGAGAGTTCAGCCAAATACGCTCTAATGTGGCTTCCTTTCTACAGTGTTACCTCGAGGTGTTGTTACAGGTTGAATTGTGTCCCCTTCTTATTAGGAAATAGGGTCACTGCAGGTGTAATTAGTCCAGATGAGGTCAGACTGGAGTAGGGTGGGCCCTGGATCCAACATGACTGGTATCATAGCAAGATGAGGAGACAGACAAGGAGGGGAGAGCCCCGTGGGACTATGGAAGCAGAGCCTGGAGGGCTGCAGCTGGGCCAAGGAGCCCAGAGGCCACCACCAGAAACTAGGAAGAGGCGACGAAGGGTCCTCCCCTACAGGCTTCACAGGGGGCATGGTCCTGAGGACAGCTTGAGTTTGGACTTCTAGCTAGCGGAACTGTGAGAAAATAAATTTCAGTTCTTTTAAGCCACCCAGTTTGTGGCACATTGTTATAGCAGACCCAGGAAAGCAAGCAGCTGTCTCCTGTGTAGATTGTTGTCTTGTATTCACTCACTGCCTCGAGTATGACTTTTGTTCATCGACTAAATTGCAAGTCCTTAGAGCAGAGGAAAGAGGGAAGATCCCTTTATGTCTGAACACTTTCTTATCCCTTTGCACATGGTAGCATCTCTTCAATGGAACTGTCTGAACTGTGACCAAGACTTGGGTTATTCAATGTGGAGAACAAAGGGTCATTGCATATCTGGATGTCACAGGTCTCCCATCTTCAGAAACATAGAGGTTTATGGATGCACAGGATGGAGCCAGATGGGTTTCATTGTCTCTAAATTTGGAAACAGAGGCAAGAGGTCAAGGGGGTGGACTGAGTTCTTAGCTCAACTCTTAGCTAACAAATAACATGTTCCAACAGTACAGAACGTTGGACACTGGAGTTGGCAATGTTCCCTTTTCTAGAATTCCGTGGAAAAGGGGAGAGGCTCAGTTACCTGGAATGATTTTTCTGGGGCTCCAGCCTGAAGGCAACACAAGGTCCTTTTCCATTTTTGAATTCTCTGCTTTTCAAAGAGGAACTTTATGCAGTTATATTTCGAAAATGATCTGGCCACTTCTAAACACAGCAGTCTGTATTGACTGCTTATCACTAATGGAGCAGTTTCGAAGGACAGAACTGAGAGGGACAACCTGTGGCCTGATGACACCGCCTCACTTCTGTGCTCTCCTGAGTCTCTGCAGGACAGGGGCAAGGGCGTTCATCCTCCAATCATCCCACAGAGCCCGCCGTGATCCCCGGCACACAGACTTCTCTGGATGAATACACATAGCTCAGGGCGGCTTTATGGCTGACACAGCGGGAGCTCAGGGAGAAGTGACACAGCTATTCAGTGGCAGAAACGGAGCCCAAGACCCCACCTGTCAGTCCAAGATTGCCCAAGATTGCGTGTCCTCACCCTTGACACCTAGGAGCCCTGGTGCAGTTTCTGCATGACACTAGCTCATTTCTGATTCTGTGCAGGGTCATGGGACCCTGGTGAAATGACTTCAAACTGGAGGACTTTCCTTTTTGCCAGTTTCTAGTTATCGGACTTTGAACCTAATCCATCACGCTACAATGCTGGAGGGAAAAGCCTAATGATGGCAGCTCAATCGATACATGTTAAGATTTCCTGGGTCATCAAAATGCTCTGTCTTGGTGCATAATTCTCTGGGGCATTGATTTTCAGCCTCATTTCATCCGTTACTTGCAAAATTCCATGGAAGACTTGATTGGAAGGTTTTTCACGGCCTTGATTAGAATGTAAATGAGTTATGCTGGAGAGCCAAGCTCTCTGGACAGCAAGGTATAAATGATAATTGTGTTTCTCTGCTGAAATGCTAGGAAAGAAATCCTCAAAGAGATAGAAAAGCATTCTCCTGGGTAGGAGGCTAAATGTCTTCCAGGCACTGTTGATGTGATAAGTGGAGCTTAAATAGTGGAGCTTGTTATTTAAATGCTAATGAATCTTTTCCAGAAAATGACCCAGTCCCTTACATAAATTTTGAGGGTTCTTATTTTTATTCTTCCTTAAGTTTCCTGTAAGTACAGCTGTGGATCAGTTTTACTCCTGGCCTGGATGCTTGTGGAAGAGGGGGTCAGTTTGATATTATCACTTCCGGGACACAATTTCCTCAACTACCCAAACCCTCATCTGTGTTTCCTCCTGTCAAGCTCACCCACCAACGGTGGGGCAGAGACCTTGCCCCCCTCCATAGCCCCGTTTCCCACTGAGATGAACCTATCTGGAGAGTTCCATGGTCAAGTGGCACTATTCAAGCCAGAAGTCTTTTCAAGTCAACTTTGTTCATTCCCCTCCCCCTTTTTTTTTCTAGATGAGGACAGCTTTACCAGTGGCCTGATAATATTGGGAATATAGGTCATGATATTACTTTCCTTGAAATGCATTTCGTTCTGTTCTAAGCAAGCATCCTACAGGCAAAATTGTCCTTGTAGGTAGAATACTCAGGAGTTGACACATTTTTTAATAATCAGGTTTTTGGAACTGTTTGGTACCCGAATTGAACTTTTCTGTAGGATAGTTTCTGAGATAGCAGCTAAAATAAAAATGTTACTTGGATTCCACTCAGTGGCCTCCTTCGTAGACCTTCCTAGTTAATCCATTAACCAAATAAATGTTGGGGTTTACTGTCCCTGCATGGAAAGTATTTTATTTGGGTCCCCAGCATCTTAATATGAATAAAATCTAGTGATGAGGCATTATGCTTGCTAAACAACAAATGAATTAGGGGTAAGTGATATAAATAATTCTTGGCCTTTTCAGCATTGGGTCTGAACCTGAATTAAGCTTCTGCTCATTGAATCAAATTATTTTAATTATCCTGAACTTGGGATGAGAGGATTTGGTGGGTAATAAGGTCATAAAACATGCCATGTATATAATCGGCTTTCATTCCCTGCTGCTGGTTTTCATATCTTACAGATACTGAGGCCTTGGCTTTGCACGGTGAATTTACCAGTTGTCTCATAGACAGGGTGAGACGGGGAGCCTGAACATTCCTATCATTCAATGAACAAATACTTATCAAGGGCTTATCACACACCGGACTCTCTTCACTGACATCAGGTATTTTCCAGCAGTGTGTTGAGTACCATCCCGGGTAATAGAGTGTGCGTGTTTTTCAAATTCTCAACAAGAAAGATTCAATCCGTGTTGTAAGCTCTTCTTATTCAATATATATGTGAAGTCTATTTTGTCCCCAGCAGTCCTTACAGAAGCATCATCTCTGCTTAGAGGAGTGTGAAGGGGTTGAGAGTGGGGCTTCGGGGTGAGCGTCTCTTACTTTGGTCCAGCTTTACTACTCGCGGGCTGTGACCTCACTGGTGTGCCTGTTGCTTTCCTCTCTGGGACTGGTGGGTGACGACCTTGCCCACCATCAGTGCTGTTGTGAGACGTGTGTGACATTAACGAGCTACAGAACCACAGGCATGTGGGAGGCATCAATCAACCTGGGGCTTAGCCCATGACTCCTGAGTGACAAACACTTGACATGGGATGCAGTGTGCCCTGTTTAATGAAGATGGTGACGGGAGATTTGATGGGTTGACCAGGAAGGCTAGAGAGTTTGACAGGAAAAAAGCCGTGAAAAATCATAAAACTAGATGCTGGAGAATGCCCTTGATGCAGAAAGGTGCCCACTGGTAGTAACTGGTGAGCATGGGAACCATGTCCTATTTGTTTTCCAGTCCAGCCCTGTGTGGTGAATGCTTTTTGCAGGAATGAATAAATGATGATGGATGGATGACGTCCAGGTAAGCATGACAAAACAAACCCGGGTCAAATCTAACACTGATCACTTGACATGTCTTTGTACCCTTTGCACATTTGTAAGTAAAAAGTTTGGTTTAAGTTCTCCAAGGTGATGAACTCATTGGTAAGTTTCTGCAACGTGTCCCAGGGGGGCGGACTGTGTATGTGTGGAAAGAAACACTTCTAACTGGGTGAGGTGATACAGACACACAGCTGATCAGACGTCTCAGGAAAGGAGAACAAAGAGAGGGAAGAAACTGGTTGCCCGACTCCTGTTGAAAATACTAAACATCCTTTCTTTTCCATCCCCGTTACTCTGATTTCAAAACTTCTGACATAAGTATACATACGGTCGCTCAGTATCTAAATGTATTTACTGAAGGTCTACTGTGTGTTGGACCCTCTGGCAGCAGCTGGGGAGACCCAAGTGAACAGAGACCCAGCTTCCAAGTGTGTCCTAACCCACGGGAGAGACGGGGACACGAACAGAGCCGTGGACACAGCCATGGTATGTGTTTTCACATCTTGAAAGAGAGATACAGCAAATCATTGCGATTTCTCCCATCCTTGTAATAAGAATTTGTTGCAACTCTTTGGCAAACTAATGCAATGCTTAGAAACATAACTTCCACAGAACAGTCATGCTCATGTGCAAGCAACATATTTTAGATGTTCTTCTTAAAAATAAAAGTTTCCTACAACAACAACAAAATTAGAATAGAACAAGAATGTCTTTGGTAGTTGAGGAAATAGGCTATAAACCAATCTCTACAAATACGCCAGACTGCAGTGAGAGGAACCTGCCCCAGGGGACTGAGGGGATGCAGGTGTTACACCTGGGCCCAGGTGACAAGCTCTGGGTAAAAGAAGCAAGCAGAGGACTGGGCTGCAGAAAGCTCAAGGCGTTGGACTCCTGTGCTGATCTGCTGGGGGGGTGAGACACCCACCGTTTCTACTTCCAAATAAAAAAATACACTGCCTTTAATCCCTCATAATGTGGTTTTAGAGAAATACTTAATACAACAAAATGATCACAATGCAATATTACTCAGCCATAAAAAGCAACAAAATTCTGTCATTTGTAGAGATGTGGATAGACCTAGCATCTGTCATACAGAGTGAAGTAAGTCAGAAAGAGAAAAACAAATATTGTATATAAATGCATATATGTGGAATCTAGAAAAATGGTACAGATGAACCTATTTGCAGGGCAGGAATCGAGATGTAGACGTAGAGAACCGACATGTGGACACAGTAGGGGAAGGGAAGGGTGGCATGAACTGGGAGATTAGGTTTGACATATATACACTACCATGTGTAAATTAGCTAGCTAGAGGGAACCTGCTGTATAGCACAGGGAGCTCAGCTCGGTGCTCTGTGATGACCTAGGTGGGTGGGATGGGGGTACGGAGGGAGGTCCTAGAGGGAGGGGATGTATGTATACATATAGCTGATTCACTTCATTGTACAGCAGAAACCAACACAACATTGTAAAGCAACTATACTCCAATTAAAAAAAAAAATGATCCCGAAATCTTTACTAATGGAGAGCGTTCTGCAGATGCTAAATGAATAATTCTATTTTTTTGGAGCTAGAGACTGAGGAATGAATTTGTGTAGATTTTCCAAGTGTTTGTAAACACTATTTAATGAAGTTCATCACCAATGAAAGAAGCGTCTTTCCAGAAGCTGTAGCGGTTTGGTTTCTGTGGGCTCTGATCATCAGGCAATCCCTGGGCGAGCATCCCAACACCCTCAGAACGGGCTGCAGACGTGTGACACTGGCCTGTGAGGCCTGTAAAACCAGTCTGGCTGTGTCTCTGGCTCGTCCTATCCGCCTTCCCTGTCCCCATTCAGGTCCCACTTCTGTCCCCAACATGCTTTAGAGACTTTCCCGTACCACTCCTTCTGTCTGGCAGGCCGACTGACTCCTGCCTGGGACTCAGTGGAGGTCTTCCCCAAGCCTCACACGGAAGCAGCCCCTACCCTGGCCCCCACGCCCCTGGCCGACTCACCATCTCATCATTCTGTTCTATTTGTCCCTCGTACTTACTGATAAACACAACGCTTTTGCTCCTTGTTTCACATTTGACTTCCTCCACTCAGATGATGTGAATGTCTTTTTGCACCTTTCGAGGTACCCCAACCTTGGGCACTGGCCATATGTGAGGTAACACCTTCATGAATGCTTCTGAGTCTGAATGAAGGAATTCTTAAAGCTCCCGAACCGTGCCTACACCGTCAGAGCCATGAGGCCATGAGAGAGGGAGGCCGACACATCCCTTCCGCCAGCCTCCTGCCTGAGGTGAGTGAGAGACACTCACCTCTCACTCGTTAGGGCTTCTGCTTGTGACGCAGATGCACGTCTCTGTGGATATTCTGAAAGCCATCAAATCAGCCTTCCCTTGTTCTGGGGCTGACCCGGCAGCTAGAAGCTTCCCCGTGCTTTAGTTTCACTGCCTCCTGTCTGGCCTTGACTATTTACGACTAGCCTTTGTGCATCTCTCTGCCAGCTGAGCATTGGCAGGGAGCTGGAAATGCGGATTCTTTTCACCTGCTGTGCTGTGAGCCCGGCAGGTTTGAGGGCTCCTGCATGGCTGCGCTACTGTGGACACCTCCTCCCAGGCTCTACGTGACACACGCCTAACACTTGGGGGAGTGTTTCTCAATGAGGGGTACAGGCAACCAGCAACAGAATCACCCTAGATGGCCGTTATAATGCAGATTCCCAGGCCCCGCCATACACCAAGTGGATCTGAATCCCTGGGGGTGGAAGCCTGGAATGAGTATTTTAAACAGGCGCCCTGGGTAATTCTGATGCACACAGAAGACGGGGAGCCACTCACTGGGGAGTCTGTCTTGCTTCCTCTGCCTCTTTCCTATCCTGCTGCTAAGGTCTCCATTAACTTCCACTCTGATGGGGACAAAGGCCTGCTGAGGTCAAGGATCCACTGATAGAAGTCCCCTGGGTCTGTAATCTTTCCGGGGTTTAATAGCCATAGGTGGCTCAGAAAGCCATCAGTGCAGTGTCCTGAAGTAGCCAGGAGCAGGCCCAGACAGATCATGATGGAGAAGCCCACAGCTGGAGAGAATGTCAAGGACCTGGGAGCACCTTCTAAGAGCAAAGGTCTTAGTCCTGTGCACTCCTTTGCAAAGCTAATCCCCACTCGTGTCCCGCTCGTGTCTTCAGAATGTGCTAATGTCATCAGAGAAGGAAGGTCGTGAGGTTACACAGAGGGGAGGAATAAAAGACTCCTTCAGAATGTTCTTGCAAACGACTTTTCAAATGAATTTCAGTAACCGCTAGCATCGTTTTCCTGCATAGTACGATGCTACTTAGGAATCATCCAGTTTGCTTCAGGAAGCTCAGTGCATTTCACAAATGGCTTCCAAGGCAGACATTACAAAGAACAGCTATAAGCATTATAATATTTATTTTTCTAATTATAGCACTCTACTCGAAGAATGTAAACATTTTTTCAAAGAGAGTGATTAACGATTTAAAAGCTAGCATCAAAACTTTCAAAAAGATAATAATCGGGACATCAATTTCTCAGTCTTTAAAGAGATTTAGGAACAATTTAAATTATGAAGGAATAAGAATATCTAATTAATAAGCTCTAGATACATATTAGGGTATTTAATTTCACCACAGTAATTAATTTCCATATAATATGGATCCAAATCTTAATAACTAAACCAAACATAATCCCCAGATTAAGCAGAACTATATTCTTCTCAAATAGCGAGGTTCAGGAGAAAAGCATAAGCTCGGAGGACAGACGAACCCACAGCTGAATCTTGGTTTCACTACATAGTATGCGTACAACTTTGGGCTATTTCCCTAACTTCTCTGAGATTGTTTCCTCATCAGTAAAATGGGAGCTCTAATATCTACTGTATAAGTAGGTACCTGACAGGGCTGTTGCAAAGATAAGAGACTGATATCACCTTTCTATCCCAATCCTGGCACAGAGAAGATACTCACTAAGGTTAACTAACTTCTTTTCCTGTGTTGTCTAAAAAAAAAAAAAAATACCTGGACCTGAAATTTCTAACACTTTCTTAGCAAACCAATACCAAGAGTTATTGGCTTCAACCGATAGGATTTTAATAACAGCTCAGATCAAACAATACAAAGTCAGTGTCCCAATCAAAGATGTCATCATACGTACTGGCTCCTTAGGCACAGAGCTGAGAAACCCCACATTTCATCGCACAGCCATGGAGCACGAATGCATTCTCCGCACTGATAACACCCACAGAGTTTAAGTGATGTGTGACCACTCACTCGTTCCCGGCCGAGCGTCTGAAACATCCACCAAGGGCCCGGTGGCCTGCGACACTGACTGGTAATGGACCGTGTGTGTCACCGTCAGGGACTTTTGTTTCGCTGCCTCTCCGAAGTCAGCATCCGTCAACAGGACCGTGGAGCGATCATCTGCAGAACAGCAGGATACAGGAAGCCACGGACAGTTACCCCCTGCTCAGTGACTCCCTGGCCACCTCTCTCCTCGGTACTTGCATTATTGCTAATGGCAACAGTAACAAGAACCTCATCTCATCCAGCAAAAAAAAAAAAAGAAACCCAAAATATTCAACCACTGTATTAGAATTACTCCAGAATGAAAAAAATAGATTATCCTTAGGGGTTGACTTAGGAGCATGACTTAAAGAGAACGACTGCAGAGAAGGGTCTCCCCTCTCTCCTGGGGCTTGGTTTCTTCTCATTAAGCACACTTTGATCTGGGGAGGACTGCTGCGTGGCTGTCCATTTAATAGAGTTTGGGGTTTATGTGTTTGTTAAAAGCTCACCCGAGACACCACCAGCCATGTCAGCATTGCCCAGGGTTGAGGCTGCCATTTCAATAAGCTCTGTTCGAGGAACAAGAAAAACTGCCCTGCGGTCATGTATCCCAGGGTCGCCTCTCATATGGAAGATGGCAAATGTTCAAGATGGGGCATGGAGGGGCGAGAAGAGAAGGGCCAGTCTTCAGAGTGTATTGATTCCTTGATTTTAACTGTTCTGAGGTATATGCCTTTTCTTCCCAACTCTCCTGAGCTTCAGTGACTCTAGGGCATTCTGTAAATTGACTTCTCAAAATGACTCAATTGTCAGACTTCCCAGGACCTACTGGCATAGGGCACTTAAAGGTTAGGGAAGCCTGGGTGCAGATGAATGCAGAGCATTTTAAGCCTTTGAGGAAGGAGCAGTCCCTCGGGCTGTGTGTCATTATTTGGCTGTCTCAGATTTTCATTACTTTGTTGTGATACTTTTCACACTTTCCTAAGAGCTTTTTGACTCCAAGGGAAACTTTCGTTAGGGTATATGGAGTTTTTCATACATTTTCAAGCACTGCAGGCTGGGGTGATGTTCATATGAGTTTATCAGTCGGCTGGGACCACACTGCAGCGGGCTTGACACTGAACGGTAATGCGAAAGTCATAAACAACACAGCTAGACTGCTGTGCCCAAAAAAGGCTCTGAACAGAACGAACCTTACAAAATCCAATTACTCAGGCTCTGGCAGGAAAGGAAAACCTCTTGAAGTCAGAATAAAATTTCTGGGCAGAGAAAAAGAGGAAGGACTGCCAGGAGGTCTGCTGGCACCCAGTGTGTGGTACAGCCCAGATCGGTGCCACGGTGGGAGCCTGGGCTCGGCTTGGGGATCCCGCCCTACATCTGTCCCTCCACCCTCAAATAAGGCGGCCTTTCCACGGAGGTGGTTCTTATAATTGGACCTGGTATCAGAGGCCTGACATACATTCGCTTTCATCCATTGTGGTTTCTATCATGTAGCCCCACTAAGAACACGCCAGAGTATCTGTGGGGCTGGGTTTCCAGTTTTAATGGGACATTTCGGGTGCCTGTCAGTTTGTGAGGTTGACCATCCATTCTGGCTAGAAATTAATGGCTCTCCCGTATTGGGGTCTTGTAGGCAGAGCCCAGAGCGTTTTAAAGCATCAGGTCTCTACTTCCCCAATAATTAGAAGATGCCATCGACCAACTGTCAGGCACCACCGGGAGGTAAACGACTCTTGGCGATGAATGATCCTGCAGCGAATGTGCTATATCTCTGGCTAAGGGTCGGACGGAAACGACGCGATGGGCAGACCTTCCTCTGGTCTTTGGTCAGCAGTGACTAGCTACTGGGAGGTAATACACCACTCCCAGGATCCGCCTAGAGACCTGTTTTAACAGCTGTAGGCAGAGTTATTAACAAGTCTGGTGAGGACACTTAGCAAATGTCTTAACTGTATTATAAAGTCATAGGAATTACAATTTGATTTTGGAACTGATGTTTCAACGGAAATCTTAGTTTTAGTGCCCAATTCACTGGGTTCAATAAAAGAGATTCCAGATACACTACAGAAAAGGTAATGAGAAACAAAACATGGTGCCTTGCCCTGAGGTGAGGCAGCTAATTAAATCTTGTGTATTTCAGGATGAGCAGTGAGCCCTCATACAACACGGTAGTATTTAACTGAAGTTGGTTGATCGAAGGTCACATTGGACATGACCAAGCTGTGCTAAGTGCTGTTATGCCTAAACCAAACTTGAATCCTGCACAGGCGGCCCAGGTCTTAGAATTTAGGAGCCATTAGGTCAGATATCCCCACTGTTCTATTAAAAGACCATAAAAGCAGGGCAGGAACAAGGGGCAATGGAGGTGTCCTGCCAATCTGGCCACTCATCACTGCCTGATTGGCAGGAGGTATGGAGGGTACAAGCCAGGAGTTGGGTGGTTTTAGCCAAACCACAGGGAAGGGTTGTCTTGGGACCAAGTGCCAGCAAACATCTTTCGGAACAGACACAGAGTGAAGTCCAAAAAGTGGCAGTCTAGGAAACCTGCCTCAGAGTCTGTTTCCATGAGTACTGGGGGGTCCAGCCATACTTCTAAGGTGAGGAGTTCTGGGAAGAAGCCTGTTGATCCGGAAGAAGGTGACGCCCAGTCACCAAAGGTGAAACCGGCGGCCAGGTGGGGGGCCTGCCCTGGTTTTGCTCCTGTCTGTGTGACCTGCAAGCTACAGAACCACTCGACGTCCCAGTTCCCAAGTAGAATCTTTTTCCTATGTTGTTTGGGAGGCGTAAGTTAAATAATCCACATAAAGTGCTTATAAAAGTATGTGACCTTTAGAGCACTCTTAATAAATGTTAGCTATTCTGCTGATCATTACTGCAGTGGAAATACAAAGTGTCTGATTCTGGAATAAATAGAACCATCTAGACAGGCAGTGTGGACAGTGGACTTCGAGTGGAAAGAGGCTGGAAGGAGTAAGGACACCTGGGTTCTGGGTGGACAGGCCACTGAAGCTCTCCAGGTGTCTTTTGCGATCGTGAAACAGGGGAGCTGGGACTTTTCCAGAGCCCTGTGAAGGATTTTATGGGGTGCCGGGGGGTGGAGAAAGATGTCCTTTGCAAAGACATTTGTAAAATTTAAAATTTTTCTGTAATAAAGGCCTTGTTGGAGTTGAGGAGGAGCTCATAAAGTGGATTTCCAAGACGGGGTCGTAGTGTACAGCCCTTCTCGGTTTGCTTGATTATAAATGTTGGTTCTTTGGGGTGGTACCAAGAGCCTCTCCAGGAGAGACCCAACTTGGGACAGAGTTGGGGTTCTCTCAGGTGAACTCTGTGGTTTACATAAGTTCATTTCCCCCATCTTTGCTCGTACTTATCATTCTCCTCAATAACAGTTGTCTACCTTCTAACTTCTTTGCTCATGTAGCATTCAAGATGTTCCCATGTCTAATATTTCCCATGGCTCAGGGTTTGGGCTGAGAGGGCATGGCTGTAGCAGCCACATTGTGTAAGGCAGCAAACAGGACACCTTACCAATGGTCTCCATTGTGTCTCTCTCTTCAATCAAAAGCTGAGCCCTGGGTATGTCAATGTGCATCCTCAGGGTTTGCTGTTGCTTGCTCAACGTGTCTGAAGTCCGGGTATTCTTACTGGGAATAAAAAAGAGGAATGCATTAACAAATTCAGTTCAGTGTTACCCTAGGCCAACATGTGCTTGTACACCAACTTATTATCTAATTATGTGGGGAGGGGAGGGGAAGACACACCAGATAGATTTCTTTTCCTTCATTCAAATGATATTTATTAATATTAAATTTCAGCAGTCAGTTGTGAGGTTCAGAAAATACCAACTGTCAGTAAAGATTGGTTCTGAATCTATCAATAGAAACTTTGGACTTTCCTATTTCTTGTATAAAAGCTGAATGAAACACACACACACAAAAACATTCTTAAATCAACAACATTTTCACTTGTCAGACATGAGATATTCCAATGATGGTAAGGGAGAAAACATGTGTACTGGTCATTCACTGGATGGGGTTTTACTAACAGATTTGTATTATACCTGGAGTCATTTTATTTTTGTTCTAGTAACAAATCATAAACCTTGTTAGCTTCCCTGACATTAGTTTAGTTTTCCGAACCCAATTACATTTTAGAATAGAAAAAAAGCAATTACTATAAGAATTTATCTCAAAATTTGTGTACCAGAAAATTACTCTTAGAGTGAGCTGTCTCTTAAAAGTAAATGGAAATAGGTAGTAAAACTGCGTGGTATAATCAAATTCAGTTACAGCTCACAACAAAAAAAAAAAAAAAAAAAAAAAAAAATCTGTATGTTGGACAAAAATACAAAAAAGTCGATAAAAGCTTTAATTAGCAAATGCACGTTAGAAAAATGGTTGTTCAATCTTTACAGAATTATAAGAATTGAGTAGATTTAAGAATATTTAATATTTAAGAATATTTTCTGAAACACCTTCCAGGAAGCAGCAGGCATTCAGATAATTTAATCAATGTGATAATCTATGGCATCCTTAAATCTAGCTCATTAGCTGCCAAAGTCTGTTTTGAGAAAGATTTGTGGAGCCTGGCACCCTCAGTGTTAATTATATGTAACGGAGAACAATAAAGGTGTATCCATACTAAAATCTCAAATGCCTTTTGCCCCAAGCAAGCATTCACCAGGAAGCTCAGAGTTTCCTCATCCATGAGGATGCATCCACTCTTGAACCATGTGGTTGATGAGTGTTGATAATCTGAAGGTCAAGTTCACTCAAGAAGCTGTTTAAATGTTTGCACTCAGAGGTCCATGTTAATATTCTGAGTATTTTACAATGGCTCTCTCTTGAGTGTAAACAAAACAGCTCACGGAAATGGCAGATTTTGAAAAGTGCAGCAGCTCTACCTAGGCCTTGATCTTGAACCAGATTTCTTGCTCTGCAGATGAGTAACTGGGTTATGTAGCTAGACCATGCTAATTACGCAGAGCCCAAATTCAAACGTTTTGGCCTGAATTTTTTACATGGTCTATAAATGTTTTTAAATTATTTACTTAACCAAGTTCTTACTTTATTTGTGTGTGTGTGTGTGTGTGTGTGTGTGTGTGTGTTTAAAGCAAAGATTCAGATCCTTGCATAAAATGAAGAGCGTTGGTGGCCTGGGGAGCTGCAGTTACGTCAGACAGGCTCTATTTCCACAAAAACATATGGGGAACTACTCCTCTGTGAATATCTGAAAGATCTGTTTTGAAACTTCACTAGGGACCCGAGTTTGTCCTTGCATCAAAAATAGAAGCGTGAGCTAGTTCCCTCTGCTCATCATGAATAGTTATGAGGCAGAGCCCACAGCTGCTCAATGAACAGCGAGGAACCCTGCGCAGCTATACTTAACAGCAAGGGGTCTGCTGTCAGGCTGACACAGGAAGCAAGTGACATCACTGCTGTGCTCCATGGCGATTGACACAAAGACTTAGAATATGATTAAACTTTGTGAACAGGGACAATCAAAGCTGGAGGTAAACGCCCCTCCTCACAGGACTAAGCTGGAAGCCCTGCAGCTGGAAGGCAAGAACGTTGCCCCACAAACCTTGAGATTCAGGGGTTTATTTTTTTTCCCTCTCTTTGCACTTGCTGTTTCCTTTGCTTAGGACACGCTCCCCCAACGCAGTGCTCCTGTGGCTGCCCCCTCCCCTCTATCTTTTCAGAGGAGCCAGTGGAGTCCTGCTGTGGGAACTCCCCATTCTCCATTTAATCTGGTCTCCTCAAAACTTAAAACTCCCTGGCATATGTTTAAGTGAGTTATTTATTAGCCGTCTCTGCCAATGGACTATAAGCTCCTCAAAGGATATTTTCATCTCTTCTGTCCCCTGTATACCCTGAAACTTGGAACGGTATATAACCAAAGTAGGTGCTCAATTAATATTTGTTGCAGGTTGTTGAATGAATAATGTTTGGGCACAGTGGGAGCTGAGTCACACCTCCTAGAGCCTTTGCTTTGGGGGCAGTAACACTTGTCTCAATCTAAAAGGGTTATCAGGGCCCAAGGAAATTGTTTCTTTATCTTAATCTGTGCTGCCGTATTTTATAATCTATTGTTACATGGAAGTTGATTCCCCCAAACTGTAATAATTGGCCATTAGAACAGCAGCAAACCTTCAAAAAAAAAAAAAAAAAGAAAAAAGCTATTTAAAGAAACCTCATTTGTAACCTGGACAAAGATTCTGAATGTTTTCACTGTGGAGGAAAAATCGCATCTTTTATATGATATGGGATCATGCTTACTCCCCATTCTCCATTTAATCTGGTCTCCTCAAAACTTAAAACTCCCTGGCATATGTTTAAGTGAGTTATTTATTAGCCGTCTCTGCCAATGGACTATAAGCTCCTCAAAGGATATTTTCATCTCTTCTGTCCCCTGTATACCCTGAAACTTGGAACGGTATATAACCAAAGTAGGTGCTCAATTAATATTTGTTGCAGGTTGTTGAATGAATAATGTTTGGGCACAGTGGGAGCTGAGTCACACCTCCTAGAGCCTTTGCTTTGGGGGCAGTAACACTTGTCTCAATCTAAAAGGGTTATCAGGGCCCAAGGAAATTGTTTCTTTATCTTAATCTGTGCTGCCGTATTTTATAATCTATTGTTACATGGAAGTTGATTCCCCCAAACTGTAATAATTGGCCATTAGAACAGCAGCAAAACCTTAAAAAAAAAAAAAAAAAGAAAAAAGCTATTTAAAGAAACCTCATTTGTAACCTGGACAAAGATTCTGAATGTTTTCACTGTGGAGGAAAAATCGCATCTTTTATATGATATGGGATCATGCTTAATATATTAGTTATTATTGAAATATAATCATCCACCATCCATTTGCCATCTGGTTGTCTGATTAAAATGACAGAGAGCTGACCCTGGTTCACAGTGGATGGTGTTTCTGGGCTCAGCCAATAAATTATGTGCAGTTGCTACAACACTTTAAAATCAATATTTCCCTAAGATTTGGGGGAAAAAATCCCCAAACTAATGACGATTTCTACATACCATCCCCCTTCCTCCCCAAAATGTAATACGAAGCATCCTGCAAGTACAAAATCACTGTAAGGATATCAGGATATGTCTCGTTGTAACAGTTGGGTGGGCATTTTTCTTTTTTACTATGTGTATAAAAATATAAACATCCAAAAGCTAAATTAACTTGATCTCTCAGTTTGAACCCTTCACTGCTCACAACTAGCTTCCTTACCAATAGTGGTCCTTGCACATTAACCACGTGTCGCTTAGTACGTTACAGGAAGCCGGTCTCACCTCTGAGAAGTCTGGTGTATTTAAAAAAAAATGTTTTCTTGCCTAATCGTATAAAAGGAAAACCCTTTCTATCTGAGCATGGTGGATGAAGTCTATCTTCTCTCTCCTCTACGAGGTGACTTGCTTGGGTGAGATGGATGAGTGTCCCGAAGCATGAGGCCCAGCGATGGGAGTGGCAGCCTGTGGGGGACCCCCGGGGCGGGGGCTCCAGGTTGTCTGTGTTTGTCCTGCAGTTTCACCTGCCCGTCTGGCCCCGGGACAGCTAATCTCACCGAAATACACAGATCTTTCCTTGAGGAGCTTGGGTGGACAATAAATGTTACATTCACCTAGATCATGGGGTGATAAAGCTAGGAGCAATTTCCAATTGCTGTTTTTAAATAAGGAAAACAGGGCACAAGGAGAGAAAAGGATGTACAGTAAGTCTCCTACATATGAACCTTCAAGTTGCGAACTTTCAAAGATGTGAACGTGAGCGCCGTCAACGTCAGGCGTGAGTGACATTGCAGCTTGCCCTCCGTCTCCTGTTGCTGACGACCCTTCCGCTCTACCATCTCCCACCTCCTCTCCCTCCTCCAGCCAGTAACTCTTCTTTCCTGTTCACTCGATGCCAGCCCCTGGATGCCAGCTGTTGAACTGTACTACTGCATTTTTCAAGGTATTGTAAGATTAAAAACGTTTTCTTTATTTTTTGTGTTTGTTTTTGTGTATTATTTGTGTGAAAAGTATCATAAACCTTTTACAGTACAGTACTATATAGCTGATGGTGTTAGTTGGGTCCCTAGGCTAACTTTGCTGGACTTACAAACAAACTGGAGTTACAAACGTGCTCTCGGAACGGAACTCGTTCGTATGTCGGGGACTTTACTGTACCCCGAAATCACAAAGCCGGCCGGTGGCAGTATTAGGCCTAGAATATAAGTTCATGATTCTATGTCCCAGCCTGCTCAGTCCTCACCTTCCCAGAGAAACCAGTGACCAAGATCAGGAACAGCAGTTCTGTAAGGCTTCTCTGTACCGAAGGGTCTGACTTACCTAGACTTCCTGGGCTACATTTGGAATATGCTTGGCCCTAACCTACCAGCTAGGGGACAAGGTTTTTTGTTGCTTGGCCTGTTAACCTGCCAAACTTAGATCGAATTGACCCTTCATGAATAAAAACATTGCTTTCTCTTCTAAATTAACCCCATAAAAATTCACCTATTTGAGGAGCTTGGAAGTTCTCTTCCTTTTCAATCACTTCCATCCTTTGGAGAAAAACACCTTAAACACCTTAAGTGGGAGTAATTACTAGTTTTAATGTTCCTAATTTCATGCTGGCGACTGCAAATATCATTACTGATTCCTGCTCTTATCAATAGGTGGTCTTTCATCGCGGTAACTGCCCTATTAACAAAGAAGGAAGAAGACACTTTCTGATGTCTTGCCTGGGGTTCATGACAAGAGGGAGGGAAGGCAGCAGAGAAGCTAATACCACATCACCCTAACGAAACAAATGTTGAACATGTCAGGAAACATGGACTCCGGTGTCACAGGCTTTGGGTAGAGGCATGATTGATGATACGGGAGTGCATGAAGGAAGTGGCCAGAAGCTATCTGGGAGGACACGCAGCTGCAGGAACCAGGCTGGGGTACAAATCAGGGAGATGGACCTGGGTGGACACAGGAACGGGGGCCCCTGGGCTGAGCAGGTTACACCCAGTCTAAATGGGGCATCGAGTGCAGGTCCAGATACCCGTGATTGTCGAGGCTGTGCCCCGTGTGGCAGAACACTTGTAGGAGAAGTCAGAAAGCCATAGTTTTATGTGAAATGTCTTGATTTTTAAAGGACATCAACAATTTCATATTTTTAAGACTACATTAGAAAATTTACTTTATTAGATAGATAATTATTATAAATTGAATGACTCTGGCTTATTTGCGTTCCAGATATTTTTGTCAGATTTGTTCAATACAAGCGCACATGTGTCTGGATGCCTTCTATGTGACCACTAGCAAACAAGTACAGACTTGCAAAAGAGCATGGACTCAAGGCATTTCATAATCTTCTCATGTACGTTTAATCTAGTGTGACGGGATTAGATAGATGGAGACATTTTACAGACCATTTGCATCTCTGAGCTCTACTCTGGGCTCCAGATTCCTGCTACCAGCTATCTGACACCTTCATTGGAGGCTTAAAAAGCATCCCCAACATGACCCTTACAAGCCTTTTTTTTTTTTGAGGTATGTGGGCCTCTCACTGTTGTGGCCTCTCCCGTTGCGGAGCACAGGCTCCGGACGCGCAGGCTCAGCGTCCATGGCTCACGGGCCCAGCCGCTCCGCAGCATGTGGGATCTTCCCGGACCGGGGCACGAACCCGCGTCCCCTGCATCGCAGGCAGGCTCTCAACCACTGCGCCCCCAGGGAAGCCCCCTTACAAGCCTTTTCTTTCTGATCCACATCCCCTTCCTCTGCCCTACAAAAAAAAAAAGTCCATACCCTGCATCTATCTTCCTAATCTCCGCAAATGGCACCAATGTTTATCTAATTGCTCACACCAAATATTTCAGAGTCATTCTTGATTCCTTCATATCTGTTACCAACAATTCACACTGTTTTAAAACACAGTGTGGACAAACAAAGACATCTGTGGGAAATGTAATCCATGAGCCAACGGTATTCAACCTCTGTCTTAGGTCTTCACACATACTGGTGATATGGGAGAGGACTCTTTGTGAATAACAATAAAGTACTACTCTGATATGCAAAGGTGAGGGAGGAAGTTAAAGCCAACTGTGGTGCTGTAGGGGATGGGAAGAGACCCTATACTCCATCTCTTTTACCTCCTACGTTAGTCATCCTAAAATGACAACGTCAAGGTCACCATCAGGGTCCCTGACATTTTTCTTTTTGGCCACGCCTTGCGGCTTGCGGGATCTTAGCTCCCCAACCAGGGATCCAACCCCAGGCCTTGGCAGTGAAAGCGCTGAGTCCTAACCACTGGACAGCCAGGAAATTCCCTGACATTTTTCTTATCTGGTTCCTAGACTCTGGTTATCCTCTTTTTACTTTTGGTTTAATCATTACAATATAAAGTGCAAAGGTTGGGGTGTCTTGTACAGTTGTGAACATGCAGTTACTTATTCTATTACCCTTGGTCATTCATCTACTCAACAGTTATGAGTGGGGCAACTATAGTGCTGGTTTCTCCTAACGTGGTGATGAAATAGGCTGTGACTTCCAAGACCAGACTGAATAGATATTTGCAGCAGAAGGTGGTGGGTGCTCTGGTGGAGGGGTGCTAAAGGGGCAGTGGGAGCTGAAGGAAAGGAGAATCTTCCTTGATCAGGCCATCAATTTTGAACCCATCCCCTTTCATGGATTCCCTTTCACCTGGCTAACTGTTAGGAAGAAAGCTTGACCTCAAAGTGGCAAATTTGGTGAAAGCAAAACCAAAGCTACTTACTTAAAATGTGCCTCATTATTCTCAGGTTAATGGGAAATGTCCTATTGGTTGAGTCCAGCCAACAAGAAAACTACCTATGGTGTGCAGAACTGCGTATTATTTGGTATCTATGTCTCTAACCAAGCATTACATGGATATTTAGCTTCCTAGAATGAAAATTATTGTGGCCTCTCCCGTTGCGGAGCACAGGCTCCGGACGCGCAGGCTCAGCGTCCATGGCTCACGGGCCCAGCCGCTCCGCAGCATGTGGGATCTTCCCGGACCGGGGCACGAACCCGCGTCCCCTGCATCGCAGGCAGGCTCTCAACCACTGCGCCCCCAGGGAAGCCCCCTTACAAGCCTTTTCTTTCTGATCCACATCCCCTTCCTCTGCCCTACAAAAAAAAAAAGTCCATACCCTGCATCTATCTTCCTAATCTCCGCAAATGGCACCAATGTTTATCTAATTGCTCACACCAAATATTTCAGAGTCATTCTTGATTCCTTCATATCTGTTACCAACAATTCACACTGTTTTAAAACACAGTGTGGACAAACAAAGACATCTGTGGGAAATGTAATCCATGAGCCAACGGTATTCAACCTCTGTCTTAGGTCTTCACACATACTGGTGATATGGGAGAGGACTCTTTGTGAATAACAATAAAGTACTACTCTGATATGCAAAGGTGAGGGAGGAAGTTAAAGCCAACTGTGGTGCTGTAGGGGATGGGAAGAGACCCTATACTCCATCTCTTTTACCTCCTACGTTAGTCATCCTAAAATGACAACGTCAAGGTCACCATCAGGGTCCCTGACATTTTTCTTTTTGGCCACGCCTTGCGGCTTGCGGGATCTTAGCTCCCCAACCAGGGATCCAACCCCAGGCCTTGGCAGTGAAAGCGCTGAGTCCTAACCACTGGACAGCCAGGAAATTCCCTGACATTTTTCTTATCTGGTTCCTAGACTCTGGTTATCCTCTTTTTACTTTTGGTTTAATCATTACAATATAAAGTGCAAAGGTTGGGGTGTCTTGTACAGTTGTGAACATGCAGTTACTTATTCTATTACCCTTGGTCATTCATCTACTCAACAGTTATGAGTGGGGCAACTATAGTGCTGGTTTCTCCTAACGTGGTGATGAAATAGGCTGTGACTTCCAAGACCAGACTGAATAGATATTTGCAGCAGAAGGTGGTGGGTGCTCTGGTGGAGGGGTGCTAAAGGGGCAGTGGGAGCTGAAGGAAAGGAGAATCTTCCTTGATCAGGCCATCAATTTTGAACCCATCCCCTTTCATGGATTCCCTTTCACCTGGCTAACTGTTAGGAAGAAAGCTTGACCTCAAAGTGGCAAATTTGGTGAAAGCAAAACCAAAGCTACTTACTTAAAATGTGCCTCATTATTCTCAGGTTAATGGGAAATGTCCTATTGGTTGAGTCCAGCCAACAAGAAAACTACCTATGGTGTGCAGAACTGCGTATTATTTGGTATCTATGTCTCTAACCAAGCATTACATGGATATTTAGCTTCCTAGAATGAAAATTATATGTCAAGTGAAAAATGGGTTCTCAATTTCAGACTGTCATTAAAAAAAAGAAGTCATCAAAGCAAGTTCTTTTAAACATGATATTTGGGCTGCTAGGTCTTGTTCTTACCTCATGAGCATTTCAGCTAAACTCTTTGCATCTGGGGAAAGAAAGCTGATATTAGTATAAGATAAACAACTCATTAACATTCACTCAAGCATTTGTGACAAATATTCTACAGAATCAGATGACAATAACCATTTTTAAATGTAATTGTATATCGAAATCATTGCTAATAACCTAAACTTTTATGGATTCCTTGTCTGTTGTAAATGAGACACACACACACACACACACACACACACACACACACATACATATATATGTATACACATATATGCATAAAGGTAGCATAAAAAGATAGGTACAAAAATATTCAGATACCTGCTAAAGGTCATATTACAACCTATTCATTTGCCACTTTCCAAAAACCCAATTTTACTTTCAGAAGTCAGAAAATTAACACCTTGAAAGTAATTCATTATGTAGTACAAATTCTATTCTTTTTGTTATCAAAATGAAAAAGCTTATGATCACTTAAAAAAGTCATTATTACAGAGCTACGCATCCCTTTGGTTGATCAAAGAATCATATAAACAGCTTATCACTGTGTCTGGAAACTCAGATGTTTATTTCAAACACAGAAAGAAAGCTTTTCTTTCTTTCTTTTCTCTGAAGACATTATTTACCAAGATCTGGTTACCATCCCTGACAAAAGAAATCCTGCCTAAAAATGATGTAATTTTTTTTAACCTTTTTGATGGCATTGGTTTGAAATTCTAATTTCCCTTAAAATATAATTTGTTCTTATTACACATTTTACCTGACAAAAACGAATGTTTCCTTTCTTAGAACACAAAGCCCTTCTTTATGATTTCCTTTCATTGCTCTCTAAAAAGCCTTGATGTTAAGTGTTCAATGAACAGAATTTTCTGGAAATGGATTCAGCTGTCTGTGTGAGTGCCAGTGAAGCAATGCATTTGTTGGAGCATTTTCATCTTTGGGGGCTAACAACTGAATGCAGTCGCTTTTATTTCAGGGAGCAGAGCGCTGTAATTGGGAGGTGTGGACTGTCACGGGAAGAGCCACACGTGGGCAGGCACCCCATGAACCAAAGCTCAGCTTTTCAAGTCAGCCATGCCAGTTCCCACCTCGCAGCGAGGCCCCGGCTTTGCGCACAGATGGGTTCTGTCTGGGAAATGAAATAGCTCCCTTTATCCCACCCACATGGCAAAGCAAAGAAAGCAAAACAGCATCTAATTTCTCAGCTCATGGCTTTATATTTATCTGCAAAGACAAAGTAAATATGATGAGTTTCATCTCTTCCTGAATGATTTAACACTTACAAAGTAAATATACATATACACATATATAAAATGCCAGAAGCTTGGGATTAATTAGTTCTATGTAACAACCAAGCACTGGCTAGTTCAATACTCTAAAAAAGAGGAAAAATTTCCAAAGAGTAAAACACCGTATTTCAGCTCACAACCTGAAGGAAACTCCTACTCAAACATCTTCAGAATGGACCTGTGTTCCTTGTTCTGCCACAATCATCGTTCTTTTTCTATTTCTGAAGTTAGTCATCACAGTTTTCTCTTCTATGATTTTTTTTTCTATCAATGCACCAAGGGATGGCAGCATCCAATGAGTGAGGACAGAGGTCCCTCCAGTACTGACGTGCTCTAACTGCAAATTTTCCACGTCTACAATTAGCAGGCATCTTCATCCACATATTTAGGTGCCCAAAGCCATTTTGGTCTACGCTTCCCTATGCTTATCATCTTACAGTGGATCCCTTTCTCTTTCTGTCTTAGCTACTATTTCCTCCTTCTGACTCATCTTAAATTGTGAGAAACATTATATTCATGGAAACTCACTTCTTCTGTGAGTTTCCCTTTGAGGAAGCTGAGAGCTGGTGGAGTTTTAAGCACAGTGATGGGGTCTGGATAGCACAGTTGGCATCATGGACTAGGCGTGAATGTCTTCTGGGGAGTGGGACCGAGTGGATTGCGGTCACAATTAAGCACATGCTAGGAATCTGGATTGCACCAGTTACTTTAGGACTGCTTGCCCATGTCCCCTTAATATCAGTCTGTGCCTGGGAATTACTGTGCCCTCCTTCGGAAACCAGGAAACTGGGATCCGGATACATTCAGTCGTTTGTTGCAGCTGAGCAGGAAATCATAACCAATGTCTGTTGGTTCAAACTCTTTTTAACCACTGTCCTCAAAGTCCTTTATACATAGAGGGGGATACATGTCGTATCCTTAGGAACACATACAAGAGCAGACGTCTCATGCCAGCTGACTGAGGACACACCCTAGAGGGCGCTGTGTCAGGCCGGGTGAGTCAGAAAGGATGGAAGACTGTGCCCACCTTAAAGGAAGTGTGGACTTTAATGGGAAGAGTGCTCCAGGGCACAGAATTAACTTGTGTTGGAATTCTGAGCTTATTCAGGAAGCAAGGAGTCGGTCAGTTTGACTACAGAGAGAAGTTTCTAGGGGTGGTGGGGAATGCGGATGGTCAAGATGGTCAGGAGCTAAGAAAATGCAACTTTGCATCACGGACCATAATCTGGAAGCTTTTGCCTGGGCCAAGCAAGGGGGGAAGTGGAGGAAGGAGGGCAGAGGTGGTGGCCAGTGGGTACAGGTGCCATAAACAGCATTAATCAGACAATGCAGAGTGCCCAGGATGGGGGGTTGGGGGCAGGGGCCTGGTGGTGGGGAGTGAATGACATGATAGTAGACAGAGGGCATCTACAAGAATCAGGGACCTACTGCGTGTGGAGAGACAGGCAGAGGGACCGTGGGGAGTCCAGGGAAATGGCAAGATTTGGGATATGCAGGGCTGGGTATATGGTAACACAAGGGACAGAAACAGTTGTCTAGAAGGACTTGGAAGCAGCAATTTGGCTGCAGGCTGAGATGTTTGGCTTCAAACATATTGAGTCCTTTGACAGATTAACGTTAAGTTGGGGGACAGATTTGGAATCCAGTGTCCAGCTGGGAGGTATGTCAGGGCTGAGATGGGCTCAGAGTCTTCTGTTTATACAGGGAGAGGGGAAAGAGAGATGGAATTTTGGACACACTTCTGTTCAGGGGTGAGAAGGGAATCTGGGACAAGTTAAGATAATATATTTTAAGTCATGGAATCATGGTATCTTAAGAGCATTACAGACTTTTCAAATCAGCCTCATAATAAATGTCTGAATCCCTTCCACAGTGCCTTGGACAGATGTTAAAATGAGCCAAGCCGCTGGATGTTCCAGGGATGGAGTGATGCCCTTGCTGCACGTATGGTGCCGACCTCTCTTCCCACTGCTGACCTGCCTTCCAAGTCTGTTGATGGCTCCCCACTCAACACATCTCCCTGGGACTCTGGCTCTTTTCTCTCTCCTCAGTTCAATTCTCATTTCCTCGTCAGCAGCTCCTTCTCTGGTCTCCCTAGCTCCAGACTCTCAGCCCTCTAAGTGACATCCCCACTGCAGGAAGGATGGATCTGAAACACAGCCCTCACTGGGTTGCATCTGTGCTCTAAAACTCTCAAAGGAACCTCCCTACCAACAGGAATCTTCAGCTCAGGGTACCAGCCACCCATGCTGGCCCCAGCGGTCTTTCCAGCTCAGTTGCCTCTTACTTCGGACTGCCAACCCTGTCTCTGAGTTTCCTGCCCTTGCATTTTCTGCCGAGACCCCTGTGACTTTGTTCCTCTGAGGCCCTTGGAGATGGTGCTTTGTCCCCACCCCTCCAGACAGAGGTGACTTGCTCTGTACACCCTCCCAAGCCCAGCAGGTGAAGCTGGTGTTCTGCTTCCCTGGGCTTCCAAGGACATCTGCACCCGTCTAACCTCTCCGTATCTGTTCAGCACAGCCTTTGCACCTTTCATTGTAACTTCCTGTTTGCATATTGTCTCTCTATTGGCCCTTTTGCCCTTATCTCCAGGCTCAGCCCAGTCACTGGAACAGTAAAGCCACATACAGTTTTTCCTGAGGATACAATTAATCACGAGAGACACCTTCCTTTTCTCGTGTTGAAATCCCTTGGTGTAATTTCTATCTGGATATAACAATGGCACCTTCTGGAAACGTTGAAAAAACCATTCGAATATTTCCAGGTAGCTGCCACACCCCAAGTAGCTCGGCTTCAGTGTTGTCTTTTCTAGGTTGAATTCTCTAATTTTCTTGACCACTCCTCAGGTGGCATAATTTCTAGGTAATTCCTTACTTGGGTCTCTCTTTTATGAAAGACATTTCCCCCTTCCTTCCTTCCCTCCCTCCTTCCTTCCTTCCTTCCTCCCTCCCTCCCTTCCTTCTTTCCCTCCTTCCTTCCTTCCCCTTCCTTCCTTCCTTTCTTCCCTTCCTCTCTCCTTCCCTCTTTTTTCCCTCCCTTCCACCCCCCTTCCTTTCTTTTAATCCCCCTCCCCCTTCCTCTCTCCCTTTCTTCCTTTTTAATAATTCTTGTTCCACATTTTCTGGTCTGAATAGTTCTCCTCTTGGTTCACATCAAAGTAAAACAGATGTTGAGTCCTTCTGCTACCTGCCATCTGTTAAGATGAGAACATCATCTCAAGTCATCATCTTCTTCTTGCCCAACACAGCTCAACAGCCTTTTGTGTTGTCTGTCACTTTTTTCCACCAATTTCAGCTCAGTCTGAGATTTAGACTTTGTGACACCTTTCCTGAAGCCCCGGCTACTCCTCCGTGCCCATCCTGGGCTTTGTGCTCAGCTCTTCACCTTGCGGGTGGGGAGATGATGGAGAAATACTACCAGGGTAGCCTAGTGATATGGAAAGATGGAAAAAAGCAGGTTCAAAAAAATAACATGTGCTAACACTGTGAATGTGCAAAGAGGGCTAGAAGATGACAATGAAAGGAGACTTTGGGGATCAGAAGGTAATTGCTCACCTGCCTTGAGTAGAGCACTTTCATTTGAGTGGTGGGGAGAGCAGTGAGACTGAGGATTTGGGAGCTGGTGAGACTCAGTGTAAATAGTTGAGTATCAAAGACTCTTTCAAGAATTCAGTGGGGAAAAGAAATGGAAAGGAGGGCAGCAGATTAGAAGATAGGCAGACAAGAAGGAATCCTTTTTTTTTAAATATAGGGGAGCCTGAGTGGTAGCGAATGTAGAGATAAAAAATAAATAAACCAAATATTTTTGATGGGCAAATATAAAATTATAAAGTCACTATTGGTTCTGTGTTAATATATCTTCTAATTCTATGTTTCTTTGATACATCTTTTTATACTAGCTTAATGTGGATGCAACAGGCTTTCTTTCTTGAATGTTCCAAAGCCAAAGAAGTTTCACAGGAAGAGAACTGGGTAGACAACAGTGATTTCGGCTCTCCTGCTAATTCTTCCCTAACTGATGTGTGATTTCCAAGTTCCCTTCAGTTTTCATGTCAGCAAAATAGAGCATAACAGTGTCAAGTTTATTTGCATCTATTTGCACAGCTATTAAGAGACTAAAGCAAGATAGAGTATAGTAAAGCGTTATGGAAAAGGAAGAAGGGAGAAATCCTGGAAAGTGCTAGCACTCTGTCAATTAATACATGGTTCAGTCAGTTCTTGGGAAGAGGCACCTCGGCTGGATGAAGAGCCTCACAGTGTGGTCTCCCGGGTTCCGCGTTCTTTGCGGACCATCGCTCCTGTGCGGTCTGTACTTGGCATGAGGGGTTCTTATTAACAAGGCAGCACGGGCCTCCAACATTGCAGCTGTGGCAGTCCTGGGTGCATACGCTAACGTTTCTTTAAAAAGGATGACTCTCATTCATCGCCACATCATTACATTTTCATCTCCAAAGAAGTTCTAGTTAAGTGAATGGCATCTGCTTTGGTTCATACTCTCTACTGAGCAGTCACTAGCACACACCCAACAAAAACATAAAAACCAATTTTGGGGCAGCAGATTTCCCCCTGCTTTACCATCTCTCAAAAGCTCTTATTTGCAAGCTCCCTCGCAACAATCCCTGCTTTCTGTGGAATTTCAAGGGGTCTCGTAAAGTAGCTGTATTCCTAAGGGCTATAAAATCTGCATTTACATTTTTACAAGGTCGCAAGGAGGACTCCCAATCATCAGCTCAAATGAAAGCTGATTCCAAAACCGTGACAAAATATATATCCCAGAAAGAAAACCGTACAGACTTGCCATCTCAGAAAGTTGCAAATACAAGCACGGACGAAGCAGAGCACGTGGGCAGAGGGCAAAGCCCAGGGTGACCCCAACTCTCCCCATCCTGCCCCCGACCCCACCCCCCACCCCCGTCCCTCGCTCCACGGCTGCACTTGGCCCGGCCCTGCTGCCATCCCACTGTTCCTTTGTTTCCCCACTCTCAGATACAGAAACCCCTTTTTAAAAATATAGTTCTGCCATAACACATTTGAAGTTTTGAAAGGACAAGTTTTTTAAAAATGAAGGTCAAAAGGAAAAATGAGAGGAAGGAAGGAAGAAAACACAAAGCCGAGAGCTAAAGTTTCAGAGTAGAGGCTTCTGACCCCATCTAAGCCCCAAGCTGGGCATTTATTAGCTGGGCAATGAAGTCTCTGGGGGTGCCCACCTCCCACCCCTTCACTATGGAGCACCGAGGACCCTTTGCATGCGTAGGACTCAATGCATCAGTGCCATGACCATCTTTATGCAAGTCTACCTTGAGTCCAAGGTCTTTGTGCTCCTAGATGCACACCTTTCTTCCTTTACATTATTAAAGTTCAAGCTAAGCTTTGGTCTTACAGATGAGGAGGGATTTAGCTCACTTGCAGGGCAGATTAATGGAATATTAAACAGTTGTGGCCCACCCCTTCAGCTGTGCTTGTGGAGGACTCTAAGGCCATGTTCTCTCTGAGAACCGCCTCCTGGAACTAATCGGCTTCATAGTATTAATGCACTTTAAAGCATATGCTTAAAGTAATAACTAGGCTTCTGTTCAAGGGAAGAAGGCCATTTTGCCACAGAAACATGGTCAAATTTTATGTCATACACTGATTTTTATCTTTAGCTTCTTTGAAGTCTTGGAAGTAGCCTTTGGCTTGACGCTGCCAGTTGTGACCCATACAGGTTGGTGCTTTGCACCCTCTGGGGTAAACTCATACTAGAGGGGGAAGCTTTTAGTGATCCTGGACCTGTTTGCTTGACATGGGAATCAAATTTTTATAAGGTTGTGTCTGCTGGGATCATGGTGATTTATTTTATAACCTTGCACTTCAAAGGATCTAGTGGTGGGGCAAAATCAGGGCATGACTTAAAGCAAAATGTGGCTTCTGAACTCCTGGATAAGGTTACAGATTTTTTTAAAAATGTAGCACTTGAAGACAATTTAGACTTTAGGAGGTCACTAGGCTCTAAAATTAGTCAAGCGCTCAGGAAGGAAGAATATAGGTTGGCTAAATTGCTTGAGTCCCATTTTCTTTCTTTCTTTCTTTCTTTTTTTTTTTTTTGATTTTTACATAAAAGCACATTTACGTATGGTGCATTCACTAGGTTGCTTGTCTATATGGTGAAACAATCCTGCTTAAAAACATTGAGTAGCATTTAGCAATCAAACAAGGTCTATGACAGGGAGTTGATCTTACAGTGTTCATTAGGGACCCTACAGTATTTTCCTATAATCCAGATTTATTTCCAGTTTTGATCCTGATCAGTGGTTGCTCGGGCAACTTTGACATATTATTAGAAATGTCCTTATTTTACACAATAAAATATTGTATGAAGCCATTCAATCTGTAAGTATATTTGAACTGATTCTAACCCAGGGATAGGATCTGTGCCTTATGTGGGTCAGGTAGTAACTGGATGATTCTACTAATGAACTCTGTTTAATAGATAGGCACCTACTACCGTAAACTCTGTGGCTGTGCTTTCTTTTCATGAGAGAATTGGAAACATTTTGCGTTATTAATTAACATAACATTTCAAGGGCCCTTCAGGCTTAAAAGACAAAGATCTTTGGGGGGCAAGGTCTGGCCTTTCACTGATTCCCCCTTAACAGCCCTAGTCACTTGCTCTGCCCTTTTATGACACAGTTTTCAATGTTAAAGAAAGATGAGTCTGTCCCTTGAAAGCCTTTGCTGACCATTCTGGGACAGAATCTTAGTAACCTTTTTTTCTCTCTAGGACCTAGCCAAAATCTTGTGATCAAATAGAAATGGTTAATAAGAAAATTTTACTGTTGGTTTTAAAAAATGTTACACCTGGCATGTGGTAGATAATCAATGAGGGTGTGTTGAATTAAATATTTCAGTGCATCCAAAGTAAAACTTGCCATTTGGAAGGCGATAGAATTAGGTGTCCGATCATTTTGGCTTCTTGCTGCCCTCTTGTCAGACTCTTGATTTGGAAGCTTTTGTTAAGCACGTAAAATGCAAGACTGCAGATACCTTTGTGCCCTGAAATCTACTTCTCTGGAATACTTTGCTTCTCAGCATCTCCCATGAATACATATTCTTTGTCACAGCACTTATTTTCCTCCCACTGAAACCTTTGTGCTGGCTCTATCTCTTCTCTGGCACAAAGAAAACAAAACCATTTCCGGGGAATGAAAGGCTGGACTCGCTGATGTGATGTATTGCTCTCTTTACGAAGACCAGCTACAAAATAGTGGTGTCAAAGAGCAGAGATGCTGACAATAAAAATGCCAGCCCAGGATATTTTCTGGACAGAGTCCTTGCAAAGCAATAACTAAATTACAAGGGACTATTAAGAACAAAAAGGAAGGATGTCACACCTGCCATCAGTCTAACTCAAATGCACCAGGAAGAGTCAGCAACATCTTTAGCATCTTTTCCTTACTCTTGGCAAAGCAGAATGAAGTTGAGGTGCTTAAGTCATAAGTAGAAGAGGAAAATCAAACAATAGTTGGGGAGGTAAAAGTAAGCAACGGGGACCAACGGCAAAAAGAAAAGGTGAATTTGGGAGAGGGTGGAAGATGCTGGGAAGGATTTCCTCAATGTTTAACCCATTTGCTGCCAAACCCTAGTCATCAAATAGAAATGATGGATGAGAAAATGTTACCGTTGATTTTTAAGAATGTTATATGGACAATTCATAGCCCTCTAAGTGCAGCCGGTTAGACATGGCTGTCTAAATGCAACACAAACACGCCACCCTGGTACCTCAATAACGATGTCCCTAAAGTCCGCACAATGGGTTTCTGTTTTCGGTGAAAGAGGGGTTATAAAAAAGTCCTTTTGGTATTTTTTTTCTTTTTTTTCTTTTCTTTTTCTTGCGGTACTCAGGCCTCTCACCGCTGTGGCCTCTCCCGTTGCGGAGCACAGGCTCTGGACGCGCAGGCTCAGCGGCCATGGCTCATGGGCCCAGCCGCTCCGCGGCATGTGGGATCTTCCCCGACCGGGGCATGAACCCGCGTCCCCTGCATCGGCAGGCGGACTCCCAACCACCTCGCCACCAGGGAAGCCCCCTTTTGGTATTTTAATGACAAACACTTGTGAATGGAATCCAGCACAGCTCACCTGATATTGAATTTCTCAACAGATTAGGCAACATTATGTTTTTTGTAGTGCTGTTTTCTGTAGCTCTTGAATGCCCCCCGCCTTTCCTCCCTAGTTGGAATTAATCGCCTCCTCTTTTGTGCTTAGGTAGGATTTGTTTGTTTTAGCATTCGTGACATTTTGGCTCTTCTCCTGGTACGTACATGCCTGTGCGTCTGCCTCATACACTAAACCGAAAGTTCAGAAGGTTCTTTCTTTTCATCTTGTACATCGGGCACCTAGCACAGCCCTTAGGATATAGGATTCACTCAAGAGAATCTGCAAAATTAAAAGGTAAGTAGAGAATGCGATTTAGAAAGACTATTTCAATGAGATTGACGGTTCATCTGAATTATCGGGCTACAGAAGGTGTAAACGGAAGACCTATTAAAGTGTGCAGATGGAGTGCCATGTATTTCAAATATTTTAATGTGTTGGCCAAGTAGAAGCACATTGATAGTAAAATGGGTTAGAGTCCCATCAAAAGGAGTGCTCTGGCTACCTGAAGACAGGTGAAAATATCCCCATGTTCTGCTGTTCTAACTGGACTACAGTCAAATCAAGCATCTACACAAGTGGTCAATGCTTTCCAAGTCTACCAGCCAGGCTTGGGGATATCCCAGATATAGTATAAGGACAGTGCTTCCAGGCTTGTTCCTCAAATGCAACTTTGAAGAATACATGGGATGTTGCATACTCCTCACTGCACTGATAGTAAAATGCAAGCAGCTTATATATACATTTTACCAAGAAGCGGCTTGGTTAAATACCCTGACAGGTAAAGAGGAGGGACTCAGAGCATTGTCCTGCACAGGGCTTTGTATATGAAAGAACTCATTGGCCTCACACTGCACAGCCAGGGCAGGTAGGACTGTTGGCCAGAAGCTGGAAGAGCCGTGTCGCACAGAATCTACAGAGCCAGACATGGGAATAACGGTGCTGCTGACAAAGGCTCCCATCTGGTCCAAGATCTCATCTTCCATTCTTTCTTTTTTTTTTTCTTAGTTAAAATGAAACTCTTACACCAAGCATCAGCTCCAATTTCTAACTCAACGAAGTGTGTGTTTTCTGCCTCACAACGCTTTCCCAGGACCATAAGCCCTTAATTTCCATTTCCCGGCAATAAAATAGCTCTCATTTCCAGAACCAATCTGGAAGGTCTTTTTAAAGGATACCCCGAGAAAACCATAATTTGAAAAGAGTCATGTACCACAATGTTCATTGCAGCTCTATTTACAATAGACAGGACATGGAAGCAACCTAAGTGTCCATCGACAGATGAATGGATAAAGAAGATGTGGCACATATATACAATGGAACATTACTCAGCCATAAAAAGAAATGAAACTGAGTTACTTGTAGTGAAGTGGATGGACCTAGAGTCTGTCATACAGAGTGAAGTAAGTCAGAAAGAGAAAAACAAATACCGTATGCTAACACATATATATGGAATCTAAAAAAAAAACGTTCTGAAGAATCTAGGGGCAGGACAGGAATAAAGACGCAGACGCAGAGAATAGACTTGAGGACATGGGGAGGGGAAGGGTAAGCTGGGACGAAGTGAGAGAGTGGCATGGACACGTATACACTACCAAACGTAAAATAGATAGCTAGCGGGAAGCAGCCACATAGCACAGGGAGATCAGCTCGGTGCTTTGTGACCACCTAGAGGGGTGGGATAGGGAGGGTGGGGGGGAGACGCAAGAGGGAAGGGATATGGGGATATATGTATATGTATAGCTGATTCACTTTGCGATACAGCAGAAACTAACACACCATTGTAAAGCAATCATACTCCGATAAAGATGTTAAAAATAAAATAAAATAAAATAAATTAAAGGAGGCCGTAATTGGTGGCCTTGCTGTGGCGGCTCAACATTAAAGAGAGGGGTTGGCAAACCCTCGTGAAAGTCATTCTCTTTGCCTGCCTTGCTGGAGATGTGAAAGAGGTTGGCTTTCACTCAATTTCTGAGTCGTAACATTTGCATGATTTGCATGTGAGGCCCCGCAGTCCTGCTGACGGCACATCACAGGTCACAGAACCAGGCGGCGCGGGGAACCTGGCGCAGAGAGGGTAAGGCACTCCGCGGGGCCGATTCCCTCCCAGCCAGCCATCTGTCCTGCTTTGCGGAGGAGACGGCCGAGCCTCCACTCACCTCTCAGCCTCTTCAGCCTCTGCTCCCGTCTCCTCCTCCGAACCACCAGCAGGAGTACGAACAGCAGCAGCAAGCCCACCAGGATACAGGAGATGGTCACCAGCATCTTGAGCCCTTCATTGGTCGTCAGCCCTTCATCACTTTGGACAACTGACTTAATGAGTGGAGGGATTGTACCTGAAAGCAGGGTCATGATGTTAGGTGGCAGTTAATGACGACAGCATGGCGGAGTTTTTAGGGATGACGGGTTACCAGAACCGCGCGAGTGATCGAGGGGGTCCGCAGTGATGGGGATGAGAGGAACACTTCCTCTAGGTCCTCGTTCATTCCTTTCCTGGCTCACTCCCCTCCTACGCTTACTCTATGGAACGTCGAACCAGAGTGTGCGCGAAGGGCAGAGCACATTGTTTTTTGGAAAGGGACTTCATTTGGCAACGTACAGCTGGGTGCAGACACTTGAAAGCATAAGGTCCAGGCTCGGCACTTAAAAAAGCCACACACACTTCCGTGGAGTTGAGTGTCACCCAGAGCACAATTAAGAGGGGCTGTTTGAAAAACTGCACATCAAAGAAGGAACAATGGGTTTGGCAAGTGGACAGAAGGGAGTCTGTGGGGAGACGGTACCAGATGAGCCTGCTTAAAGGAGCTTAAAATCTCTTTTTGTTTCGTTATTCACTTGCTTTTTATCACGGGTGTAAGGCCAAATTTACTTTTAAAACTATTTCCGGGTGTAAGAGTAAAACCAACTCTTCAAAGGGGAGCCATCCAAGTCTCTAAAGCAAAAGCTACTTATTGGCCCATATAAAGCTCTGAAATTCAGATTATTTAGAATTACAAGGAAACACCTAAGTAGACTGAACTCGGAGCTGCCTTAAGCTGCCTTCTTCTCAGAGGCTTAATACAATGGGTGCAGAGATTCAAACACAGGCATCCACATTATATGGGGCCTGCATTTTGGCACCGACCATTATGTAAGATGCTCCAGTCCACTGTATCTTCCATGTAAAACAAGGACCAGGAAGTCAGTGATTTAGGAAAAATAATGCAAAAATAGTGCAATTTCCCTCTGAACAAAAAGAGTCTTGTCCTGCATTTAGTGAGTAGAGCAGGGACAGTAGAATGACGGGCCCCTTTGCTATCTGCTAAGGCCAAGAAGATCATTCTTCCAACTTTATATAGAGTGTTTTGGCTGCAAACCCAAGTCTGCAAATGCTCAGAACCCACATAAGAGGCACATAAGGGGATGCAGGTGAGGATGGGGCTGCAAAACCAAGATGACCCAGGACCAGTGGAAACATTTGGCTGAGGAAATGGCAGAAGAAAGTCAAATAAAGCCACGGGCGAGTCTGAAATCTGACTGGTATTGATAGATATAAAGCTAATGGTCAACGTTTGTTGTTCCTAAAATGAAAAATATTCTTCAGGCAGAAGTGACCAAAAAGATACTAAAGCTTTATATCCACAAGCTTAGTTAAAAAAAAAAGTAACCTTTTCCAAGGAAAACATACATATGTATTCTTATTTCTAGTGTAATAAGATTATTTCAGATTTCAGAAAATTTTAAATGTAGCTCCCAGGACTTTTTCATGATTTAATCTAAGATCTTGGATAAAGTGAGAATATTTCTTTTAGAAGACAAACATTTAAAATCTGCAGAGCACTTTGTAAGTAAGAATGACAGTTTCAAATGCTGCATGCGAGTGGTTTCTAATTAAATGATCAGCTGTGAACTTATCATGGACGTGCACCTTGAAGCCGTGTGCTCTGGACCACACAGATTATGAAGAAGCTGGGCACCAGAGCGCGATGGTCGTAAGGCAGTTAATGGACATCAATCATCTAAAGTAAGAAATATACTTCCTGCCCAAATGTGTACCCTGCTAGCAAAGGGCTTTGGGGAGCCCTTAAATGCTAGGGAAAATGGTCAGTGTTGAAGTCCTTTATTTTGTCAGATCAAAGAATGAAACCATGTTGGAGGAGAAAGCAAGTTGTCCACACTGCTCTGCGGTGGCTGGTGCTCTGTGACGGGACCTCTTGGAGTGAAGTCGCTTGTGATTGAGGCTAGAAGGTTAGAAAGACGTGGCCCATGAGGATCAGAGGTTTTGAGGAGAAGCCTCACTGTCTGGGAGCTGGACCTGGTGCCTTAGGAGCTGCGGGGCCCAGGCTGGTGTAACCAGCACCAAGACTCCCACCTTGGCACCTTCCTGCCTTCACCCCACCCAGGCCCTAAATGCTGCGGGCGAGCCTGGGGTCTGGCTGAGGAGGGATCTGTGGGGAGACGGCCTTGGTGAGAGACTCAGGGTTGGGTTTACAGTGGTGCCAGGACGAGAGGAACAAGCCCTCGGCCGGCCAGGACAGTCCAGGAGAAAATGGCCAAGGGAGGAGCCATGTCTACAACACCTCTGGAGCATCCTTTGGTCGTGTCCGAGGGTCCTTGGGTTTACGTACACTCTTTTCTTAGAACAGGATAACCTGCACTCCAGGGAAGTTCCTGCCAGAATACTGATTAAGCGAGATCCCAAGTGCACGTAAGCAGAGGAGCGAACACCCCTCAGCCTGTCTAGCGAAGAATAGAGTATTGGGGTGTTAGCTCTGGCGCAGACTTTTTGGGTAAGTCATCAGCACTGTGGTCCGGCCCGACTGGTGGACACTGGACAGGGTCTCTGAGGGAGCTAAGCCCAGAGCTCCAAACTGTCTGATGAATGGCGGCCAGTTTTACCCTGTGATCACAGCACCGAATTCAACCACTGCCTTTCCCTGAGTGAAAATCACTGCAAGGCTGCAGAAATCAGCATCAACTTGCTGCCAGTTAGGACTTTCTGAAGTTTCCTGACTGCAGAAAGGTCAATGTCACGCCACCCTTTAGCTTCACTGGGCTTGGCATTTGTTCAACATCAATAAATGGCCCCTATACTAGTTGGAGCCAAAAAGGATAAAAATTTCTATCACTTGTTTTCAGTCAACTAAACGTCACAAGATACCTCACCTGGTTTTCAGAAAGCCCATGCCAATTGCATGCATGTGTGCATATGTGTGTGTGTGTGTGTGTGTGTGTGTGTCTTCTAACATCCCATGACATTATTCTATTTCCATCAGTGCCTCTATTTCTGCCCAGAGACTAACATAAGCTCCTTTACTGATGGAAGACTGTTTTTGCACATGCAGTTGAAGGGCTAAATGAGAGCAAAAAAGAAAGCTGTTATGTGGATTGGGATGGGGTGGGAGGAGGGGAGGGAGACAACAAAAGCAATGTTAGCTCACAGTCATGACCAAGCACACAACCACGTGGCACAGAAGCCTTCAGCCCCAGGAGAAGTCACTCCTGCCCCGAGACTCCCTAATGAGCTGCGTGCGGGCCCTCCGTCCCTCCTTCCTGGAACACGGCCAAGGTCACGTGGGTACCTGGTCTAGGGAGCCCTGGGGGCAGCAGACTGAAAGGCCCCAAAGCCTAAGGGGATCGGCGGGCACGAGCCCCACTGTGCCGAGGATGGATGTCAGATGCGGGAGGGACGGCGAGCACGCGCACACATCCCGAGACGCGGGAGGGAGGCCAGCCGGCCAGCTTACTGCCGTCGTAGTTGAGCGTGGCGAAGTTGGCCTGCTTCTCGGCACAGCCAGCGCTGTTGCACACCCTCATCTGCAGCTCATACCACGTGGCTTCCTGCAGGTCGTACAGGATGTACGACTTGGAGAGAGAGGTCCGCTGAGCCGTGGTCCAGACCGCGGTCCCGAAGGGTCTGTACTCGAGCGTGAAGGAGGTGATGGGGCAGCCGCCGTCATTCCAGCCGATGAGGTTCAGCCTCACACGTGTGATATTGATGCTGGTGAAAAGTTCCTGCTCCTTCGAGAACTGGGGCTCTGCGGGGGAGGGCGCAGGGCGTCAGCCCGCGGGCACACGAGTGGAGGCCATCCGGCCGCCCCACGTTAACCTTGGGCTGCTTTCCCCACAGGCGAGGGGCTCAGTCCAAGTCTGGGTCACGGGCCGCTTGTCCACTATTTATAGGGATCTTACGGACCCATGTTCCCCAGGTGGGAAAGGGAACTCTGGGTGGGTAGAGGTTGTTTTTGTGAATCTTAGCATTAGTTCCCTGAAGAACAAAGCTATTCTCATGTATGCACTTCCTTGTGTGTTTTTTTTTAGTTGAGAATTATGTTTTATTTGGTAGACAAAACTGAGAACTTAAGCCCAGGATGCAGCCTCCCGGGTAGCTCTGAGGGACTGACCCGCCTTGAGTGGTTTTGAAGGAACCACTGTGATGTGCTGGGCTGACCCGTGTCCATTCAGGGACCTGACTCAAGAGAAGTCAGACTTGGATTTGGGAAGTACCCACAGGCCTCCTTGCTATCCAAGCGGCTCACACTGGAGCCCAGGAACCCAGTGGGTATATTTCTGCATAAATCAACCCCTCATCATCTGAACCCTGGTACATGTTATCCAAAACTCAGGTGCCGCATCCAAATAACGCCTTCACTTTCGAATCTCTCGCTCTCCTGCCATCCCGTCCACACCACTGGATGAGAGTCAGCAGTGAGGAAACCTACGAAGACCCTCTCCCCGCCCCCTCATGTGCACTCACGTGCAGCCATATCCCTCCCTCCTGCTGGTGTTTCTGAGCTGCAAATTTCACCACTGAACGTCACTGCCCTGGGGTTCGCCTCCCTGAAGGTCCATTTTCAGAGTAAAAACCGACTCACACTCAAGGTTCACAGTCTACCCCGGTGACTTCTCACTGGGAAAGTGGGGCCTGTGAGGCGATGTGACAGTTATGGGTGGAAGGGGGTGAGGTGACTAAGGGAGAAGGTCACCCCAGAAGAAGGTGAGAGGGCAAAGGTCACCCCAGAAGAAGGTGAGAGGGCAAAGGTCACCCCAGAAGAAGGTGAGAGGGCAAAGAGCACATTTCACGGCTACTCAGCCCGGGAACTTTCTGTCGGCACCAAAGCCCTTGATTTTCAAATGACACTCTTTTAATATATTTATTTAATATATTTAATATATTTATTATATTAAATTTAATATATTTAATATATTAATATATTTATTTATTTTTATTGGAGTATAGTTGATTTACAATGTTGTGCTAGTTTCAGGTGTACAGCACAATGATTCAGTTATACATATATCAATCTATCTATTATTTTTCAGATTCTTTTCCCTTATAGGGAATTACAAAATATTGAGTAGAGTTCCCGGTGCCCTACAGTAGGGCCTTGCTGATCATCTATTCTGTGTACAGTCATGTGTGTATCTGTTCATCCCAAACTCCTAATTTATCTCTCCTCCTCACTCTTCCCCTTTGGTAACCATAAGTCTGTTTTCTATATCTGCAGACACTCTTCCTTTAAACTGCAAATGAAATAATGAGAAGAGAGAACCAGAATATTCCATATGGACTGGCCATCTCTTTCAATACCCTGTAACACTGCCAAACCCATCTGGGGAATAACAAAGTTCAAACTCACAAACATGTAAATGTATGATGCATCTTTTCTGATTCCAGTCTCCCCTTTGATTTGGAAAATAGGAAATCTAGAAACTAAAGAAGGCTTACATACCTTTTCCTAATGTTTTCGCTTCTATGATTTCACTTATGCGCCCCGGTCCCACTCCATTTTGTGCAGTAAGAGTGAACTTGTACCAAGTCCCACATTTCAGATTTTCCAGGCGGTAAGAACGTTCGCTTGGGCTGATGGGAAAACTTCCCCACTGCTCACTGTTATCCTCAGAGTACTGCAATATGTAACCTTCAGAAAACAAGAAATATTCCAAAGAGCGTTATTTGCTTTCTATCAGAAGTTTGCACTCTGCATGGGATGCGTTCTCAGAATGTGCACATCTTTGGAAGGGAACACCTGAACTCTTGCTGACTCCAGGAAACTGAACCCAGGCTGGGAGTACTGTGATGACATATTGATTATGAGGTATTTAGGCCACGCCAGACGTTACTACGGTGGGATTGCTGGATAGCGTGATGAAGATAAAAGCACTTTCTGCCCATTCCCTTTAAAAGGTGTAACTGGGCAGCAGGAAATGGATACTGAATCTCTAAATATCTGACCTTGCGAGCACACGTGCCGAATGCCTGGGGATGGGCGTGGTCTGAAGCTGGGTTCTTTTTAAGAGAACCAAAGCTCTGGAAAAGGGGTAAGTTATCAGCGGGGGTAGGAATCTCCTCAGCCACGCCCTCCCAGTCCACAATGACTGTGCCAGGCATTATCCACAGCCGGTTACTCACATCACCTCGCATAACCCTGTGGGTTAATAATTATGATCTCCACAGTGCTGACAAAGAGACTGAGGTCCAGAGAGGTTAGGTGACCACTCTAGGGTCTTATAAGCAAGGTTCAAATCCTACTGCCAGAATCTGAAGCCTGCACTCCTGTGATCATGGAGACATCCCTCCCTGTTACGCCTTCATCCCTGTCACCCCAGCCGCCTTCCTGGGGCAAACGTATCCTGTCTGCTCTGTCCTTGTCTCCTAAATGTTCACATCCAGGCAGCCCAGGACTGGCCTGCCTGATGCATGGTGTCCTTACACCAGCACACTGGCATCCTCCCTCCTACCCATGGAATTCCATTTTTGACACCAGTGACGAAAGCACATCTCACCCCCACGCTACAGAGCCTCTGAACCCCAAGCTGGTAGCAGTCAGTGTTTTCCATGTGCCTCTCATGAGATCACCCACCTCTGATGCCCTCCTGCAGCCACGGTCAGTATCATCCCACTGGCTTCCTCCTTCCCTCCCCTCCGGCCCCCTGCAGCCTTGGGGTCCCTCCTCCCTCCTCAGCCTCATTTTCCCTTCTGTGTTCCTAATCTGCAGTCCTGACAGCTCTCTCAGCGCCTGATATGTGAGTGATGCATCTGGGTCAGCTCTCCCGTCCTATCCCGACTTCACCACCTCCCTGGTGCCCTACGCTTTGCGGTGGGGGGGGGGATTGTACTTTCCTTCTCATTTCCTTCATCTAAACCACTTCTAGGAAGCTTTACTAGCTCTTGGAGATGGGAACCCCCGTGTCAATGGCTTTGGCCACCCCTGTGCTTCAAAGACCCCTGGTCGCCTTTGCCTGGAAACCCTTCATTACTAAAGTTGGCTTCAACTCTAAGACCTTCTGCTCTGACACCCTTCCTGTACTGCCTCTCCCATGATCTCACACTTACAGAACCAAGACTTCCTTTCATCTGAGCCCGGAGTCCTAGGGTCCCTTGGACTCCTGCCTCGGTGCCCCATTTTTTTTTTCATAAAATGCTTCTCCACCTAGCCTAGAACCTCTGGTAGAGACCATTTCAATCAGGAGCCTGGTTTCACTCACTCTTTTGACTTCTGACAGCACTTACCCTGCCGGTCACCAGCTTTGCTGACTCGTGATCCACTTTTCTGCTCCACTGTCCAAGATCACTCGAGCAACTCATTAAACCGTGATAACCGTGACCCCTACGCTTTGTGCTGTTCCTCTGCAGCTGGGGCCTTGCTCACGCTTAGCAATGGCTTTGTTTCTTGATTAATGACTCCCTGTGCATTTCCCACAGCAGCTGTTACAAATCTTTCCCTCTCCTCAAGCCCACAAACACATCCTCACCCCTAATCATCCACTTATTCAAAAAAAATAATCTCACCTTTCTCTTCGCTAAAAAAAGAAAGATCTTCCCCTTTGCCCAGTGGAGTGCTAATCAATGTTTAACAACTGGCTCTTGGGAAAAAAAAAAAAAAAGCCCTGATGGGTAGCATTTCTGATTTCTGTGGTGTGTAAATATCCCCAGCCGGGCCGCAGTCATCGAGGGCAAAGTTGGGAAGAGGGGCGGCAACGTGCTCTCATGGGCTGGAGGGAGACGGCTCCAGACACCACTGGCCTCACCCTAAGACGACCCTGTATTTCCTGTTGTCCTCTCGCCTTCCTCCTCTCTCAGAAGAAGGGTGTCCTCTGCCGGCAGAACTCTATCCGTCATCCTTTCCCACCTGCTCTACGACCCCTTTTGTCCCACGGCTCCTTAACCCCGTGCAACCTCAGTCTCCTCTGGGTTCTCTCCCTCCCCTTGGTCTACAACTTGCTCAGAATGTTCTCCCAATGCCACTCAGGCTGGGATCATCACGCTAACTCATTCCTTCGGTAGAAACTCCCTTAATTCTTTTCTACTCTGTGTTAATTGCAAAAGCTTTGTGCAAATAGACCGCTTCCCACCTTTCAGTACTTTCTAAGTCAGAACAGTCACTGTGGTTACTTCACTGACGCACTGAGTCCCTGTATGGATGGTACAGCGTTGACAACATAGGGAAGAAGCACAATGCAGCATCTTGGGGGACGAGATGTGACCACATTTGTTTTTTCTTTCTTCTTTTTTGCATGTGTTAATATTTCACTCACATTGCATGCGCATGGTACTCATCTTATGAATGGGATTCCTTGGATGAATGGGTGAGTTTCAACAAATACCATAAAAATAGATGTGTAGTTTTTTGCATAGGTAATGGAAGAATTAATTATATGATGAGTTTGGGGGAGAAAGAAACTAACACATAACGGTTACGTGATAAATATGTGTGACTTATCTGCCCGTGGATGATGACAATGAATCAACTGTTGTGGGCCACCTATTTCTCATTACCTCTGATAGAACTGCCCCCGTTGTCCCCAGGAAGCCATGAAAGGGTGATGGAGGAAGAGGTGGTTTTGGAAACTGTAAGCCGAGGCTGATCTGGTGGAACTAGGGAGGAAACAGTTTTTAGAAAACAAGAATTAGTTGTTCACATCTTCAGTCTTCCGTAACAGTCATTTACCAAATGGTTTTTTAACAGCCATTTATTAAATAAGTGTTTCAGGTTGACAAAATATGCAATTCACTTCTGTCAAAATATCTATTTAGTTGAAATCCTGGGCTAAAGAGATAGAACAGAATGATCCCATTATTTAAAGAAAATTCAACCACATTTCTACTTGGATTTATGTCCTCATTCCCTCACCGATTCCTTACATTTCTGAGTTGCTCACCACTAATCGAAACCTTCTGTGAACTTACTAAGGATCCATGCATTATTTTACTCTAAATTTCAGCCATGGTTCAAGTGAGAAAGATAAATGCACCCACTTGGCTTTTCAGTTCTCAGCGATATGAAAGGGGGAGAGGAAGCCTGGCTGGTGGGAAAAAAAACTGCAAAAATGTCCACTGTTTCACGTACTCCCCTGCTCAAGAGGCAACACACACACACACACACACACACACACACACACACACACACTCAGCTCTGAACTCAAAGGTGTGCCATTGAGTGGCAGCGCAAAAACTTGAATAGTCATACAAAGTTTGAAGAATACATACTTCTAATCAATGGGCCTCAGTAATATTTGGATTAGCTCTGCAGACAGCAATACTAAAGAAGTTTAGAAAGGTTATCCTAATTATATAGAAAACTTGTCATAAAATGGCCTTCTCTTTTCCTCCAAGAGAAGCCTAATATATTAACCCAGAGCCATGAAAAATGGATTCCTCTCTTTAGAGTTGTCATATAATGTCTATATCTCCAAAAATGCCCTGAAATCTCCTGACTTCAAGTTATTTGAAATTCCAGATCAATTTTGCATTATTTAAAAATATATAGTTCTTCCCCTTCCCTCCCCTCCCACTGAGGACAACATTGGTTTCATTTTTTACTTGCTGTGATTTATTAATGTGATAGCACTTAAATCCCGAGACTTTACACTTTGATTTTTTCTACTAATGAAATATCACTGTGCATCTAAATTTGAACCCAGTCAGTGGCCATCTGGGATTTTACACATGATTTTAATTTGACAGTCTTAAATTTGTCATGTACTTTTGGTGTATGATATCAAGAAAAATTACATACACTGCATTAAATACACAATTAAACATTAATGCCCTACAGAGTTTTAGTTTGTGTCCTTTTAATATACATTGCATATGACAATTCAGTTAATTAGCATTCATAAAACACCTCAGTTCAGACTTTCTTCTTGCCGGTATTTTCTGGGTTACACTTGTACATGTGTGAAGTAAATCCTGCAATTAGTGGACATCATTATGAAGGGCTTTTTCAGGGCTTCCCTGGTGGCGCAGTGGTTGAGAGTCTGCCTGCCGGGGACGCGGGTTTGTGCCCCGGTCCAGCAGGATCCCACGTGCCACGGAGCAGCTGGGCCCGGTGCCACGGAGCAGCTGGGCCCGTGAGCCATGGCCGCTGAGCCTGCACATCCGGAGCCTGTGCTCCGCAATGGGAGAGGCCACCA
>NW_006798409.1:125714-126247 GCF_000442215.2 Lipotes vexillifer | reverse complement strand
AAAAAAAAAAAAAAAAAAAAAAAAAAAAAAAAAAAAAAAAAGGGCTTTTTCAGCAATGCACACCTAAAGACAAATGAGACTAGGCTCCCTATGTGAAAAAATGTAAACAGTGTTATCTCTCAGGTTATGAATGCTTTTTATTTACTTTGATTTGTTTAATTATATTCTCCAAAATGAACATCCAAGTTTTCGTAATATGAAAGTAGCAATTAGCTCTTTCTAAAGGCTGATTTTTAAATTTGTTCACTCTTTGCACACAGGCATACATACAAAAAGAAGCATCAGAAGGAGTCCCAAAACGTGGTACCTTGTACTTGTAAGTTTAGAATAATTTCATCTGATCCCCAGTTGTTATTGGCGATGCAACTGTAATAGCCGGAATCTTCCGCCTTCACCGTCCGGATGACGAAGCTGCCGTTGCTGAAGACGCTTCTCCGCCCATCAACCGTTACGAGGCTGGGTGTCCCGTTACTACCTCACGGGAAGAAAAAGGCGCAGATTAAAGAAATTACAATCCAAGTTAGCTGAGGCTG
>NW_006798409.1:112827-125704 GCF_000442215.2 Lipotes vexillifer | reverse complement strand
CTCTTTCTGAAGCAAACAACCCATCTGGAAGGTTATATTAAGGAAGAACTAAACGATGATTATATGACAGAAACAGTCACATAGCTGAGTTTTGTCCTTTGTAAAAAGTGCTGTGTTGAAGCGAGGTCTGTGTGAAGTCCTGGCTTCTGGCTGCATAGGTCAATGCTTGTCGTATCCCAAAGGGAATTGCTTCTGTGGGCAGATGTGTCATTTTGACCAGATCAGACAGGGACAACTAAATTTTGGGGTCGCTTGTAGATTCACTGAAAGTTACAGTTGTTAATGATTTTGGCATAAGAAATGAACTGTGGTATGCCAAGAGGGTGATGAGCTGACTCTAGTATAAAGAGAGTTCCCTTGGCGACATCTTGGCCTCAGCCATGGTGACAACTGTCCAGTCATCTGTGGTCATCCCCACATCCGGTGGAATGCCACTGGACCTTGGGAGCTTACTTATTTCCTTCATATTTACTGACTTAAAAGAGATGAGAAAGTGGTCACTGGGCCAAGACCATCATTTCAATAGTTTGTGTCTCTGTTTGAAAATAGGAACTCTTCCGAATCCATTTTATACCAAATCTCTAGGCTCATCAGTGAATTTCCAGCCCTTTATTTACATCTTAATTTCTGTCTCTGAATAAAGTTACTTAAAAAAGTTACATGAACAGAATCCATCTCACCCATTTCCTCCCTTCCATCTCATCTGCTGTTGTTGTAATAATTCCTACTGAGCACGGAAAACCAGATTTTATATTAGCTAAGTCTTAATGCATTCCATTTCTTAAAGTTATTTCTCAGAGCATTTGAGTTAGTGTTAGTTGGTCCATTATCTTGGAAGGAGAAGAGATAAGTGCTAATTCTCCAGTCACTTTGGGTACGTTCATCTCAGATATACAGGAGATTTTCGTGATAAGGTACAGGAAACTTCCAAGGAGATTACTGGGCTGGCTAGACTATTCTCCTCGGAAGCATTTTCTTATGAATGTAAAGCTCAGAATTTTTAGAGAATTGACAAGATAGATCAGATCCTTTTAGTGTTAAAGCTGAGATTCTTCCACCACCGCCCTCAACCAACTTCCTCTCTATCGCAGAAGAGTGGGTAGTTTTCCTGGAGCTTTCAAGAGTGTAAATATACAAAATTAGACCACCAGACTCAGCATGGTGTGTCTGATGTACTGAGGGCATACATTGGGTTACTGGTTACCTGTCTTTCATCCACTTTACCGCAGGAGAAGGGTCCCCAACAGCTTTACAAGGCAAGGCGATGTCTTTCATCCATGGAGTAGTCACCGTGCCACTGAAGGTCAGGATTCGTGCGGGAGCTGAACCACCAAACAGAGCAGAAGCCCAGTAACTACACAGAGTCATCTACACAGAGGCCAAAGTGACCCTCCCCAAGCCAGCAACACCCCAGAAAGGAGAGTGTATCTCTGCCAATCAATGTCACACCTGTCAACACTATTCTTGGTATCAGAGTGCGTCTAAGGGATGTTCACTGTATGAACATACAAACTGCCGAAAACCCCTATTGTAGCATTTTATTCCCTTGTATTGACTAAACCACAAGGACCCCAAATTAAATACTTGGGGCTTCATAAGCCCAGCAGCTCCAAGATGTGCTTTCTATGAGCCCAGTTATTTTTCAAAGCACTTATTAAGCAATTTCTCTCAACACCCAAAACTGCACATTAAAACATACTTGTAATATCTGAGAGAATAGACAAAACAAAACATAAAGTCCCAAGACGGGAAGAAGTAAAACTGTAACGACTTCTATTTATCAATTTTGTGGTACTTTCCCGACTTCATTATATCAGCTTGATCTTCAGCTCAAACGTTAAGGAAAATAAACATTTCCGGACTGGCCTCTCTTGAAGAACCACTGTTTGCTTGGGGCAGTGATTCAGATGCTGGAACAGGGGCATCTCCTGGGGACATGGGCCCTGGTACAATCCTAAAGTGGCTGCAGGGCCCAGGAAGTGGAGAGGAAAAAGCCCAGGGCAGCCCCATGTCAGCAGGGGCCTCCTTGGAGACCAGAGGGGCCCTGTACTGACAGGCTCCTAGTGCCACTTTCTTGGGTGAGACACAGAATCTGACAGAGGCACCAAGATACGAGTCCTCCAGAGGTTGAATGATCTGCCTGGGCTTTGCCTTTCACTAGGGCACTGCTTTCTGGGCCACTCTCTAAAAGCTGAGCCCATCTGGATGCACAGACAAGGAGCCCATCGGTGGAAGGCAGCTCCAATCTGATGATGGACCCATAAAGATGGGACCAGTGTTGGCACCCCTGCACCATTTTGGGCTTGAGGGTTGAGATTGGCCAGCAGATGTGGGGAACAGACTTCTCAGGAGAGTGCTGGAATGCCAGGAAAGGTGGAGCTCCTAGAGCCAACTCATGAGAAGTCATCCTGGTCTAGGGCACAAAGTTTTCATCACTGAGGTCTGCCAGACAATTCTGACTTTTGTTGTTCTAAGCAATGGAGGCAAGAGCGGAGCGAGAGGAAGTGCCAGTGGGCTCAGAAGCTGGGCCTATTTTGTGCAGCAAGTATTATAGCAAAAGCCACCCATGTGTCTGAAGCAACGTTCCCTGCATGCAGGGGAATCTGCAGCTCTTCCTCCTTAGAGAAGGGTCTTCAGAGGTGGCTCACGGATGGCACCCTTCACCTGGAAATGGAGTATTCCAGGGCAGAGCCCGTTTTATCACTTACTGACCTTTCTGATTTTCTATCACTGTAACAAAAATATCCCGGGCAGGTAGCATCGGATTTCTGACATTGGAAGTTTGGCATTTTCCCTTTCAAACCCTTCAGACCGTCCTTTTATGATGAGGAATATCCTTGCAGCAAAATGGAGGTGATTAGGGAAACCCAGCTAGAGTTGGGGGGCTTTCAAGCTTTCTAACAGCCCCTTCCCCTGTAAGAAATATATTTTACATTGAATCCCAGAAGCTGCACATATAATGTGTGTGTAAATGAAAACACATGTACGTAGAAAAGTTCTGCACATTTATGCTTACTGTGTATGAGGCATTCTGATATTTTCTACTTTCTTTTCAAGCCTAGCTAGTCTAGCCCATTTGACTCTATTCCATTTTAGTTTTTTAATATGCTGGCTGTAACGCCTAAAATTAATTCCAGGACTTATGAGTGGTTTTCCACTAGGCTTTTGAAAAACACTGGCTAAAACCACTTCAAGCCCAGCACACCCGGTTTCTAGAATTAATGTCCGTTTGTGGAAGTTGGAATTTACAGGATCCTACTTTGAAACTCTAAGACTAAGCAAATTGGAGCAGGCAAGAGAATTACCTAGCATCTTTGCTAAAAATGCAGATTTCTACTCTGGCTCTGTGATTCAGCAGATCTTGGGTGGGCTCCGGGGGTCTGTCTTTGAACAAGCACCTCAGGTGATTCTGATGAGAAACCGTAGCCCCCTAGCAACCTGGACACCCCTCCCAGCTCCTGTGCTGCTCCAGCCACGGGCCATGTGCTCTGGGTCTGCCCCCCACGCCCCACCCCTGGCCCTGGGCTCCTTCTCAGGATGCCGTTCCCCCAAGACTGGGTGCGTGGTTTCATTCTGCTGCTCCCTCCACCAAAGCAGCAGCCCTCTTCCTGAACTTTACCCTGGATTTTTGGACCCCCCAGATTTGCCACTGCTGCCAGCCTGCCTTAGGTTTCTCCATAAACCGAAACCTGATCTTCCAACAACTGCAAAACAAGCTGCACCAGCTTCCTCAGCCTGTGGGTGGTCCCGTCTGTCCAGCTTGGACCTTTCGGCCGTTATGGTTTATGGTTTGCCAGGGTCTGGGGCTCCTGGGTGGTGGCTGCCAGCCGGACGTCTGCTCCATCCCGGAGGTGTTCCCTAGCTCAGCCCCTTTCTGGAAGACCCACGGAGATCAACCCTAACTCTGGGTAAACCCCATTTAAGCATGAGAAGCTGAACATTTCTGGAGAAATCCACGTACCCGGGAACCTGGGAACCGCCTCAGATTTACAGTCACCAACCTCACCTGGCCTCTCAGCTCTCCCTGCCAGTGTCAGTCTCGTTAGTAAGATTCCTCCCACTTCTCTGCAATGATGACTTCCTGTTGTCCCTTCTTTTCTCAAACTTCTGGTCCTTCCTTCACAGCCCCAAACTGCCTGATACTTGATACAGAAACTGGAAGACCCCAGCCGGGAGCTTCGCATTTCCCGCCACTGAATCTCTAAACCCCCTTGTGTTTCCTTCTCCAAAGCTCATCCCGCGGCCGTCAGCTCCTTATCTTGTACTACCCACCCCTCCCTGTCCACGGAGTCTTCCCACGGCCACACAGCGTGCTCTGCAGCTGACACAGTAAACCTCAGAAACCAGAGCCTTGCCTGGGGTGAGACCCTGCCCTCGCTCCCGCTTCTCCTTCCTGTCACTTCTTCCTGGTGAGGTATGTTTAGAGAATGTTCTGCTCAGTCCCTCTGCTGCCCCACCTCCCATCCACTTTGTCCCATCACCCGGTCCTCGAGCCCCACCGCAGCTGCTCTCTGGAAGGTCCCTGAGGTCCCCCACTTGGCCAAACCAAAGGGCACTGCCAGCCTTGCTTCCCTTGGTCTCCCGGCAGCAGCATCTCTGCCGAATTCCCGACGTTGCCCTCCTGGTCCTGCCCCTGCCTGTCTGGCCTGACACCCTTTTCTTTGCCAGCTCCCGGGCCTCTCCCTCCCCAGTGCAAGCCGATGTGTGCTTCCAGCTACCCCTGGACCTGACTCTCCGCCTCCCTCTGTGGTCCAGATGGGCTCTCCCCAGCCCAGGTGTGAGGTGTGCCTGGGTGCCAACCCCACTCCTTCTCTGCCTCCTGCCAGATGTCTCTGAAGAGTCAGGACTCGCCCAACGGCACAGAATTTCCAAGTGGATGGCTCTCAGTCACATCAGACTGAATGTGTCCAAAATGTCCCCACATCCTTTCACCTGCCTCACAAACCCTTTCCTCCATGGTCATCATCTCCAGTACATGACACCACCATCTACAACAATGCGTGCTAGATTTGCTTGTTCGTTCTGGCTCTCCCCCTGTCCCCCGCATATCGTCCACTGAGTCCCATCACTTCTACACCCAGGACACATCTTTCAGGCCCCTCTGCTACCACGCTAGCCCAGGCCACACTGCCTGACTGCTTGGGCTCCTGTCTGGCCTCCTGTGTTTCCCACCTTTACCTCCCTGTGATCCACTCAGGATACAGACATCAGCATGGTCTTTAAACACACCTGCCATTAAGTGTCACGAGTACACCTACTGATGGAAGGTGTCAATGATGGAGAAAGCTGACGTGAAGTGCACGACTCTATTTACTAGCATCACAATTTCTCCATAAAGCTAAAGCTGTTCTAAAAAGAAATCTTAATACACGTGCACACACGAAGATAGGATCCTGTCCCTCCTCTGGTTAAGACTCCGCAGTGTCTTTCCATTTTGCTTAGAGTAGAATCTGAAATCCTTAACACAGCCTTGAAGGCCCAGCCTGGCCAGGCCTTTGCCTTCCCCCCGGCTCTCCTGAAACCACTGCCCCCTCCCCAGACCCACGGGTCCAGCATCCAGACCTCCAACACACGTAACTCTTCCTAGGCTGGAGGCCTTCGAACACCGGGACACATCTTCTTCCCTTGTCATCTAACTGCATTTACTCATCTTTGTGTGGCCAAGGCTCTAAGTGGGGTCTGTTCTAAAGCGGGTTCTCTGAAGCATTTATTGACATTTGCAATTATACATGTATATTTGTGATGCTTTGTTTACTGTGTCCCCACCCAATTTTGAGCTCCACGAGGTCAGAGAGTAACATGTGTGTTGTATATAATCCTTAGAAGAGACTCTTGTGTGCTCACCACACCCTGTTTCCTTTTCATTCTGGACATTCAGCCTGGCTTCATCTCCAAGCTCTGCTCTGAAATTAGGTGCGACCCATGTTTCATTCTATACAATGGAATATGGGTAAAAATGAAGTAAACACGTCCACATCTGGCCCATGAAAACCTTCTTTATGAGACTCCATGCTCTCTTTCTCCATCTACATGGCTGGAAATAAAGGACCCAGGGTCTCAAATCACAAGGTGGAAGAGGCCAAGATCCCTGAGTCACCATGTGGAATGAGCCACCCAGGAAAGCCACCTAGTCCAGAAACATCTGTTTTGGTCTGGGTTATCAGGTTAAGCCACTGACACTTATAGGATATTTTGCTACAGCAGTCAGGCTCCCTTGACAAAATCACCCCTGTATTGCTAGCCTGACATACAATAAGCACTCAAAATGATTTATTAAATGACCAAATGACACTTAATATCCCCAGGCAAGTCCTATTCCCATGGAAGTAGCCACTTTCCAGTTGTTCCCCCTCTGAGTATGGCATATCCTCTACCTTAGCCAAGCCATTCCTGGCTGGGTCTGGAGATGTAACATTGAATGAACAAGAGTACAGAAGAGGTGAGGCTATCTCTAACCCTACATCTTATGTTGCATTTCTTTTTTTTAAATCCCACAGTCCTGATGCCCTTTGATAATCACTGTTTTCTAAATGTTACAAAGTGTATGTTGGGGGTGGCTGGATATTATGATCAAAGAGTATAAGAGACAAAAAAAATCCACCATTTATATTCCTTACCAACAGTACACTTGTTTTCTATTTGAATTTATGTTCAAAATGTGACACCACTCTCTTTTTCCTTCACTACTTTATTCTGCCTCTTTCTTAGCTGTCACATTACCAGCATGTTATCAAGCATTCTTAGAGGGAAAGTTGGAATCTTGGAATGTTTATTTTCGCTTCCAGGCACCTAGAAGCCTTATGAGTAATAAACTGCCAATGTGGCGTGTTCCCAAACCCGGGACAACTCCTATTGGCCTGGAATTGTGAGGTAAATGCATTTATTCATGACAAGTGCTAATTTAGGGGGACTCTAGCCACCACATGGTAGCAATTACCAGAAGAATAAGTGGAATAATTCTGTGTCTATAACGTGCTTTTTAGGGCCAGATTTAACATCTCAATGTGGAACTTCTTCTTCCTAAAACAAACTTCCTTTTGTTACTTAAGGTCTTTGTATACAGCATTCCATCAATAGAAGAAGAACTAATGATTTTCTTATATTCATAGGGTTCTAAATTCCATAGACCAAAAAATAGACATTTCTCTTTAAGAAGCATGAGACCTGATTTTGAAGATACTAGAACTTGCTTGGGAAGCTGTCATGCAGTGATTTTCACCTACCCAAAGGGGTGAATGGGGGCTCTTTTTCCTAATTTCCCCCAGGGCACTGGAAGTTGTAAAGCCACTCATCCTTAGGAGGATGGTTTCCTGATTTGCACAAAAGCCCAGTGTCAGCTAGCAGCAAATCTATTTCTTGGGCTGAAATGTGATAACACATGGTATTCTGGTTTACTTGATCTTTAGGGCATTTTAAGCTTTATTTCAGAGAGAATAGTGACTTAAAATCAGTCGAATAGTCGTAGGCAATGAGGCCCTTACCATAATGGGTGGCATACCTTTAGCTACTGGCTCCACTGTGATGATTTCACTGCTGTTGCCTCTCCCGGCTGAGGTCACGGCCACCACCCAGACGCTGTACTGCCGATTCCGACTCAGGTTAGGAATTCTGTAGGAAAATGAGTCAGGAGAGGCTTCAAACTCGCTGATCACCTGTGAGAGGAGACATAAATGTTCCCACATTCAAGGAGGCCAATGGCACAAATGGATCTCTTAAAGGAATGCTTATTAACACATTATCTGTTATAAGAAACAAAAGCCACCTCTCATCCCTTTTTAAAAGGCTGGATCTGCAATATCTACATGGTCTGAATTTGTCTATGCAGCAGCTATGACAGCCACCAATGAGTAATTTAACCCTTTACATTATGGGTCACGGCACGGCTCTTTCTGCTGGGATGGAATAACAAGAACCAGATGGACCATTCTACCTGAGACAACCAAAGAACACACAAAATATAGGAAACAACCTCAAAGGCATTTGCACATCAGATGATGAAGAAGAGTGATCATCTCCCTGAAATATGGGAAATAAATGAGGTGAGGCCAACAGTTGCAGGGTTGCTACATTTTTGTGAGAGTTGCCAGGCCATGGCACAGAGAAGGGAACCCAGAAGAGAGTCCATCAGCCTCCCTGAGTCAAGGAGACAGAGCTGAGGGCCTGGAAGGGGGCTGGAGTCCACAAGACAGAGCACCGGGAAGACAGCTACATGGAGAATCTGAAGACGGTCCCACTGGGTCTTCAGCTGAGCAGATGTGTGCATGAGGAGAAACTATCTGAGGCCAGAGAAAGAACCACCTGAAAGGACTGGATGTCCCGGTGCTCAGCTTTCACACAGGGCTGGGGATAGTGCCTGCTCCCATCAGCCAGACTGGAAGCCCTTGAGATCCATGGAACCACTGGACATAGTGCCTAAGGGTCTTACCTTGGTGGTGGGGAATAATTAGCCCTAGACTGAACACCATACTGGTATCGCCTAACAAATATTAAATGCAAGATTCATAAAGATCAAACTGTCACCAAGGAACTGAACTGCATCTAAGAATAAAAGTCAAAAATTTTACAGGAATAAAAATATCCAGTACCCCGTAAGGTAAAAGTCACAATGTTTGGCATTCAATAAAAATTTTCTAGATATGAATAACCCAACTATCTAGCAACTTGTGAACAGATAAAATGTGTTGCGTCCATACAATGGAGGATTATTCAGCAATAGAAAAAATGGAGTACCAGTACATGCTTAACTTGGATGGATCTTGAAAACATTACACTAAGTGAAAGAAGCCAATCACAAGAAACTTTACATTTATGATTACCTTGTATGGAATGTCCAGAATAGGCAAATCCATAGAGACAGAAAGTAGATTAGTGGTTGCCAGGGGCAGGGTGGGAGAGGGGAGGAACAGGAATAGATGGCTATTGGGTATGGGTTTTTCTGGGGGAGATTATGAATGTTCTAAAGTTAGATAATGATGGGGATTGTGCAACTCTCTGAATATTCTAAAAGCCACTGAATTGTATACTCTAAAAGCATGCATTTCATGGTATGTGAATTATAACTCATAAAAGCTATTATAATGGATGGAGCTAGAGATTATCATACTAAGTGAAGTAAGTCAGAAAGAGAAAGACAAATACCATATGATTGATATCATATGTGGAATCTAAAAATAGGACACATATGAACTTATCTATGAAACAGAAACAGACTCACAGACATAGAGAACAGACTTGGTGGTTGCCAAGGGAGAGGGGGGTGGGGGAGGGATGAATTGGGAGTTGGGGATTAGCAGATGCAAACTAGTATATATAGAATGGATAAACAGAAAGGGAACTATATTCAATATCCTGTGATAAACCATAATGGAAAAGAATATGAAAAATAATATATATATGTATAACTGAATCACTTTGCTGTACAGCAGAAATTAACACTTTTTTTAAACATCTTTATTGGAGTATAATTGCTTTACACTGCTGTGTTAGTTCCTGTTGTATAACAAAATGAATCAGCTATACGTATACATATATCCCCATATCCCCTCCCTCTTGCGTCTCCCTCCCACCCTCCCTGTCCCACCCCTCTAGGTGGACACAAAGCACCGAGCTGATCTCCCTGTGCTGTGTGGCTGCTTCCCACTAGCTATCTCTTTTACATTTGGTAGTGTATATATGTCCATGCCACTCTCTCACTTCATCCCAGCTTACCCTTCCCCCTCTTCCCCCGCTCCCCGTGTCCTCAAGTCCATTCTCTATGTCTGCGTCTTTATTCCTCCCTGCCCCTAGGTTCTTCAGAACCTTTTTTTTTTATATTCCATATATGTGTTAGCATATGGTATTTGTTTTTCTCTTTCTGACTTACTTCACTCTGTACTACCATATGACCCAGCAAACACAAGACTTTAAATCAATTATACTTCAATAAAATAAATTTTTTAAAAGCTGCTATAAAAAATTCCAAGGATGATTATAATTTTTGTGACTTTCTGTTTGAATAATAATAATAATAATAAAAATCCCGCAAGGACTCAGAGGCAAAAAAAAAAAAAAAAAAAACCTCCAGAAATGCAAAGAAACAAATAAGAAAAAAGGACTCATAAAGAAAATAAAATTTAATCAATCAAAATTGACCCATAGGGCTTCCCTGGTGGCGCAGTGGTTGAGAGTCTGCCTGCCGATGCGGGGGACACGGGTTCATGCCCCAGTCCAGGAAGATCCCACATGCTGCGGAGCAGCTGGGCCCGTGAGCCATGGCCACTGAGCCTGTGCATCCGGAGCCTGTGCTCCGCAATGGGAGAGGCCACAGCAGTGAGAGGCCCGCGTACCACAAAAAAAAAAAAAAAAAAAAAAAAAAAAAAAATTGACACAGATATTAGATTTAGCAGACAAGGGCATTAAAACTGTTATTATAATTGTATTATAACTACAGATATTAAAAAATCTAAATAGATACATGAATGATATAAAAAGACCCAAGTCAAACTTGAGATGAAATTACAATATGTGAGATGAAAAATACACTGGATTAGATTACTAGCAGATGAGATCTTGCAGGAAAAAAAAAGGTTAGTGAACTTGAAGATATATTAATAGGTGGAACACAGAGATAAAAGAGAATACAAAATTTAACACAGCATTCGTGAGCTATGGGACAACATCAAGCAGTTTAACACACATGTAATTGGAATTACTAAAAGAGGCAGGATAGAAAAAACATTTGAAGAAATAATGGCTGAAATTTTTCCAAATTTGATGAAAACTATAAACCCAGAAAACCAAAAATCTCAATAAAACCCAGCCACAAAAATAGGAAGGAAACCACACAAAAGCACATCATAATCAAACTGCTCAAAACCAGTGATAGGGAGAAAATCTTAAAAGTAGCCAGAGAAAAGACATATTATATATGCAGGCACAAAAATACAGATGTCACAGACTTCTTGTCAAAAACAATCCAAGTGCTATAGTCTGAATGTCCCCCCTAAATTCATATATTGAAACCACATTCCCAAGGTGTGGCTTTTGGGAGGTGAAGGGCACCCGTGGGATCAGTGCCCTTATAAAAGAGGCCCAAGAGACCTCCCTTGCCCCCTTCTACCATGTAAGGATACAATGAGAAATCTGAAACCAGGAAGAGGGCTCTTACCTACCATGATGGCACCATAATCTCAGATTTCTAGCCTACAGAACTGTGAGAAATAAGCCTCTGTTGCTTAAAAGCACCCAATCTATCGCATTTTTGTTATAACAGCCCAAGCTGACTAAGACACCAAGTAAGAAGACAGTGGAACAACAGTTTTAAAGTTTTGAAAGAAAAAAGTCAACCTAGAATTCTATATTCAACAAACATTTTAAAATGAAAGAGATTAAAAGACTTTTTCAAATATAGAAAAAGCTGAAAGAATTAATCATCAGCAGAGCCACACTACAAGAAATGTTAAAGAAAGTTCTTCAGGCAGGAGAAAAATGATACCAGATAGAAATATAAGCTTACACAAAGGAATGTAAGATACCAGAAATGGTAACAACGTAAATAAATACATATGATCTTTTATTATTTACATCTCATTAAAAGATAATTGATAAATAAAAGATAATAAAAATGTATAGTGTGGGGTTCATAAAATATATAAAAGTAAAATGTATGAAAGCAATCGCACAAATGTTAGGAAGGGAAAAATAATGGAAGCATGGTATTGTAAGGCTCTCAAACTGTATGTGAAGTACATAATATCACTTGAATGTAGAATGAAAAGGGATATGCATTAATCCCAAAGAAACCACTAAAGTTACAAAATAAGAGTAAAATAAAACTAATGAGACAACAGAAAATAAAATAGAATTATAAAAAATATTCAGTTGATCCAAAGAAGTCTAAAAAGGAGTAAACAGGAAACAAAGAGGACAATAAAAAAGTAGCAAGATTATAGATTTAAACCTACGTCGATATACCTATAATTATTTTAAGTGTAAATGATCTAAAATCCTAATTAAAAGCAGAGATTTTGAGACTGGATATAAAAGTAATACCTAACTATATGCTACCAACAAGAAATGCTTTTCAAATATAAAAATACAAGCAGGTTAAAAATAAAAGGACAGAAAATCTATCCCAGGCTAACACTAATCAAAAGAAAGTTGCACTGGCTATATTAGTATCAGACAAAGTAGATTTATGGGCAGAGAATATTGCCAGTGATAAAGAAAGTAATTTTATAATGATAAAGGGATCAATTCATCAAGAGGACACAGCAATCCTAAACATCTATGAACTTAATAACAAAATAGCAGTCCAGGCAGACAAACACAGAAATTAGAACTGAGAAACGGGGTGCTGCTGTAATAAATACCTAAAAATGTGGAAGTGGCTATGAAATGGGTAGAGGCTGGGAGAGTTTTGAGGCTGATGACAGAACAAGCTGAGATTGCCATGAAGTGTTCGCCAAAGGTGATTCTGGTGAGAGCTCAGAAAGAAAAGAGGAGAGCTGAGGGAAAAGCCTCAGTCTTCTTAGAGAATACGCAAATAATAATGAGCAGAATGCTGGTAGAAATGAGGTTGGTAAAGGCCATTTTAGTGAGGTCTCAGATGGAAATCAGGAACATGTTATTGGACAATGGAAAAAAGGCAATCCTTGTTACAAAGTGGCAAAGAACCTGGCTGAATTGTGGTCATGTTCCAGTATTTTGTGGAAGGTAGAACCTGCAAGTGATGAAATTGGATGTTTAGTAGAGGAGATTTCTTAACAAAGTGTTGGTTCCTACTGACAGTTGTAGTAAAGTTGAGAAGAGAGACATAAATTGAAGAAGGAATTGGTAAGCCAAAAGGAGCTAGAACTTAAAGATTTGGAAAATTCTCAGCCTATCCATATTGTAGGGA
>NW_006798409.1:88756-112772 GCF_000442215.2 Lipotes vexillifer | reverse complement strand
AAACTAAAGTCCAGAGTAAGTGGCTCACTGAGGTCACTGTGCCAGACAAGGGTGAGCAGAGACTCAAGCTCAGGGCTTCTGATTCAAGTCCAATGCTGCTTCCTCACACCCTATGCTGCCAATTGCAAGCAATCAAACACATGAAGAACTTACTTTTACCCTTGTGAGCTGTAAAGTAAACCTTATGTAGGTCACGAGGCTGCATAAGCTGCAGTCCCAGTTCTGCAATTAAACAGGGGACACAAATGTTAACTATACCTCTTAATTGTCATAAAACCTGTGCTCTCCCAACAAAAAATAATGTCAGAGAATTTCCCATTGTCAAATATTTAACATACAGATACCTAGTGCAGATGATTAAAGGGAGACTATGGGACTCTTGCACAGAGTGCTCAGATGTGCATATGTGCTAGGGTGCATGTGTGCCTCTGCACTCCACGTGCCCCGCTTTAGCCACCCAACCCCCCATCCCCTGATGCACACCAGCCTGACTCCGCTATAGAAAATCATGGGGAACATTAATTCCTTTAGAAGTTCAGAGGGAATTAGACTTGTTTCCTGGAAAACCAAGAAGACCATCCCAAGACTATGTGTACCTGTGTTCTGTAATGTTCGAAGGCAATGTTGTTGCCAAATTAATTTTACAAAGCTTATGATGTGCAAATTATAACCATTGCACTTACTGAACATTCAACGTCAACAGAGCTTTAAAATATATTTACAAAATTTTCCATGAAGAGTGCAGAGTCCTTAGTTAAAACTCAGTCACTATCCTGTCTAGAAGCTACAATTGGCCCTTATTTAGTTTTTACCTGAAACATGAAGTATAGCTAAAATCCATGATAAAACTATGATTTCTGATGCAACAATATCTGTTTCACCATTTACAGAGAAGACTGACCAAAAGTTGAACTAAAAGAGGTTTATTTATAAAAACTTCCCCCAGTTGGAATGACCTTTCTCTAAGGGTTAGGATGGAAAATAAGAGTCAAGCTATTCAGGGGTTCCTACTGGTTATGTGGGAAAATTGGTTGCACTGGTCCTGCCACTATGCTCCCCTGATGACTGCCATAAAATTGGGCACCCGTTTTTTGGTCTCAGAAGCAGGGCAAGCAGAAAATTGACTGAACAATTTAAATAATTGAAGAGTTGATTTGTTTTCTTTGTTATATATGTAACTGGATATTAAATGTGACTTTTCCTGTTATCATGAAGTTTGAGCAGTGTCCTTAAGAGGTGAGAATAGTCCCAAAGATGCCAGTACTTTCTTTCCTTACAAAAATGTGAGACCACCTATGCAGGGATTTCTGATTCTAACGTTCTGACCGTCACTTATCTCTGGGTCCCACAAGAAGCTGAGTCAAGAATAGGATATTTTTCTTGAGAGATGTCTGTGTACATTCCCACCTATGGGCGGTAGGGGCCTCTGAACTCAACGTAGAGATAGGTGAGTCACATTTGAGAAGGTTAAAGGCTAGCCCTGCTCACAAAAGGAGAGAAGGCTGTGCTAGGACTAGTTGTCACTTGCAGGTGCTTGGTTAAGGATGCTCACACGAGGACGCTGTAAGGGAGAGCAAGGCTAGCTGTCTCCAGAGGGATGCCCGCAGGTATGAGATGTCTCCAGTAGAGGGGGGTACTGAAAATTATATAATATTTGTTTTAAACAGCATTACTTATCCATAGATGGTGCATAATTCAACCATTGCTAACAAGTTCAAGAGGTGGCAACAGGTAAGAGAAAAAGAGGTAAAAAGAGCTAAAGGTTAATCAGAAACCCGTTCAGCGTAGTGAAGCAAATCTATCTGTTTAAACCCTTCTCAATGCTCAGGCAAATATGCTTGTTCTGGGAAAGAGGGAGGATGAGTATTACTTCCCTATGGAACATTTTCCTTAAAATTTTATATGATGTATAATAGCATTGATTACATTTACATTTCCTTAATTTTCTTTTTATCGGATACCAGATTTTCCAACACAAGGATTGAATCATCTTTAAACTGACTTGCCAATTTCTACCTGCATTCCGTTGTGTGATATTACCTCCCAAATACTGGGAATGCTCAGTGAGAGGGATTGATTTTATTTCCAGAGTTTTCCTGATACTTCAGCTAGGCTGATCCTTCAAAGACTTTGAAGCATTAAATGAGCATATGGAGGGATAGAATGGAAAGTAGAATAGAAAATAACAAAGCAGAGCTACACTCTAAGGGCAACAAGATAGGAAATGGTAGCATAAAGAAACACAAACTCCCAGTGTAGTTTCTCAGGGATGAATGAATCAAATTTGTCAAAAGGAGAAATTTATGGGGAGGGGGAGAAAGACACTCTTCTCTAATATTTAAATATCTAAAAATTTAATTTTCTCCTGGTAGATCTTTAACTCTCTAGTCTCATCATTTTCAGAGTCAGGACAGAGATATTAGCCATTCTAGAAGATTTTATTATTCCTACAATATGAATTAACCTTGAATGGATTACTATAGTTGGGCTAAACCTTTGTTTTAAGGGAAGGCTTGTGTTACTTCGTGACCTGTGGGAATACAAAACCAAGCACCGTTAAGAAAGCTCTGATGCCAGGTATATGACTCGTGTATGCTTGGTTCTTGATGAGAAATTCTGCCCCACAGCTCATTTTTTAATTCTGGTTGGTGCCAGCATGATGGAGCAGACAGGGCATTTGTGGATTGGGGTGGCCAATATTCTGTGCCCATGATAAATTCCTGTTAGCCATTTGAGAAAAGGTTGTTCTTTCTCATCTAAAAATTATTTAAACATGCTGATTCTATCAGAATCCAGAGTTAACTGACATTGATTATTAATTAATCACTCTCAGTTGCAATCCTCCAAGTGGCAGCCGAGTTATGTATTTCTTGGTCCATCAGAGATTGTTGAATAAGAAGAACAAGGTTGTTCTCTTTAGCTGGTGTCACATAACAGGGACAGTCCATAGTTTTCTTGAGGGAAGACTTCGGTATTCTTTCAAGACACACACTTAAATTATAAAATGTGTAAGTAGTTTATCTACTGAGCTATTGCAAATATCGTGCTTCAAATCTAATGTTCATGGGTTTTTGCTCTGGGAGGTAGATGGGGTATTATGCCAACACCATTGCACTGGAAGTGTGGAGGCTGATGTGATTAGAAATATGTGTACGATGAGGCTTGACAACAGGTACATACAAGCTCGCTGGACTACAGATCTTTCCTTTGGGCTGTGCAGATGCTCTTAATACCATGCCTAGTAATAATAAAAGCTCATAAATAGTTGCTGAGTTTGCATTCATAGACACTTATTGAATTCAATTCCATTGTATGGATTATAAGGTAAGTTTGCTCGTCAAGGAAGGAGATATAACCATGGTTTGGCAAATGGAAGAAAACTTAAAATAAGGCAACTGACAAATTCCTACTAAAATCTAGAAATAAAATCATTTGAATTCCCTTCCTAAAACTATTCCTGTCATAGTCAAGGACATGAATTCACATTTGTAAAATGCCTAGGAAAATAAATGGGAACTTCATGCATTTGATTTAAAAAAATATTTATAGCAAGTTTTTACAAGGCTTCTGACATGCTTGCCTCCTTAAAATTGTACCCAGAGTGGAAAATACAGTAACGATATTCACCTTTCGACACCCAAGCCAGAGAGCTCACATTTCCAGTGTTCTGCATTTCTGTGTTATGGCTTTAGGTCTGGTGGGTGGAGTCATGCATTTCTGAGGAACTCAATAGTAACCTCCTCAAAATGATGTGAAGGTTGCTTAGGTTAGTCTTATCCTAGTGCTTTAATATCACCCCATGAAAAGGCGAGGAACAGCTTCTTCCAGTCCTACTTTCACTCCAGAATTATTGTTGTCTTGGGATGCTGGTGTATTGTTTTTCCTTTCATGTCTAAGATACTTTTTAACCAGTAAATAAGATAAAATTAGCCACAATGAGCTACTTTAAATGTTCTTTAGTAATTTCTATAAAACTGGATGTTTACCCAATAGTGGCTGAATCCATTTTCAAATCTCTTACACTATTTAGCTGAACAGATGAACTTGTAAAGCCTTCTTTAATCTCCTCAATCAGGTGTTATATTTTCCCTTTGTTTATATGTCCCTTAGGGCCCTTATCATTATTGCCCTTTGGATTAGTCTCCATGTAATACTTTTTTTCTCATTTCTTTTCTGTGGTTGATTTCTAGTTACATGCAGGTGTGGTCAGAAAAGATGTTTGAAATAATTCCCGTACTCTTAGATATGTTGAGGCTTGCTTTGTGTCCTAGTGTGGGGTCAATCCTAGAGTGCCCTTTAGATTATAATCTTGTATGTTCTTACCATCACTCCTCCATGGATGCTTCAGGCTCTCTGAGTGGGCCTTGCCTCACCCTCTGCCCTCCACTTCTCCCCCAGGGATCCTAGGCTAGAACGTTGCAGGGTCGGGACCCACTAACCAGTCTTTGGAATGGACTGAGGAAATGTCTGTTGTCTTAGTGACTTTAATAATGACCTATAATTTATTTGAGCACAACAGAAAAATATGTGTAGAGGATGACTATGGAGTTGCAGGCTGCTCAGATCAAATTATTCAGCATTTCTGATGGATATAAACAGAATTCCACTTTAAAAAATTTCAATTAAGTTTTTAATGAAACACTAATTCTATCAAAGAAATATGGTACTTTAAAAAGTTTTAACATCTACTTATTAACATCCTATTTTAAAAAATTGAATGCTATGATTTCATAGATAGAATGTTCACAGCAGTGATTAAAAAAACCTCCAAAGCAGAATAAACAAAATGATAGCTCTTATAATTATAGGGCAATGACTCTTTCAGAGCATATAAAATCTTTCTGTTTAGTGGCAGAGAAATAGCCTCAATTATATGAAGAATAAACAGTTAGCTGGATCAATTTAAGATTTACCGCTTTTTAAGATTTCTATGTATAATACATTTTGATCTGATTTCCATTTTATTTCATTATTTTCATCTCTAGAAGAAGATAATACAGCACAAAGATCTTCCTAACGAAATAGACTAAGATGGCCAGCTCTCATAGAAATAATAGCATATTAAAGCTACTTGTTTTATCTTAGTCAATTTTGGTGGTTTCCTCTGTACTTTACCAAGATCACTCTATTGGCTATTATATAAATGGCTATGGGCTACTTAAAAAAGACTTCCAAACATAAAATATTTTAATTTTGGGTCTCCCAAATTTAAAAATTATTGTTATAATGTTTTGCAAGTGAATTAAAGTTGATATGCAGAAAAGGCATGAAAGAAACTAGCTTCTCCATGCTATTGTTTAGAATCAGGGCATTGTCCCAATAGACAGACTGACATTACAGGATCTTTATATTTCCCACTCTCGTTCAAACAAAATCACCTCCATTTACTACAGTTTTGTCTTATCCTTTCCCTGTTGTCATACCATCTGCCATACAAATGATCTCTCTGTAAAAAGGCTTTATTAATTTAACTTGATTGCTATCAGCTATTCAACAAATTTTGCACAAAAGAACTGGTTTAGCGTTACATAACTTCTCACAATTGTGAGAAAGGCTGTTCTAGGTAATAAATGTAATAGAGGTATAATATATAGTTTTGGGAAAAAAAATAGCCATTCTTAATTGAAAACGATCTGAAGCCATTTATTTCCTTAAATAATACCCCATGTCTGTATCAGACCAAGTCAAAAAGATGATATGTTTTCAAAGCTGGAATCTTTCAAAAACTCCAAAAGCTAGTTGATCAAAAGGCCATTTTCATCTGTGGCTACTTTGGAAGCAGTAAGAAGCAGTGGAGAAGTTTACACCGCTGTCTAGTCTGAATGAATGGCAGTTCAGAGCCAGAATGTGTATTGGCAATTTATCTGCAAAATTAGGCAGGCAATCTTGTGAGACTGGGCTTGAAGAGTGATTTTTAGGGCTTGTTTCTGTACAGAAATTCCATTTGAATAAATGATTCTGCTTCCCTTTGTTCAATAAAGTCCAAAATCGGGCTCAGGATTTTAAAGGCCAAGCTTTCTCCCAACCTTAGCATAGGGGTCACCTGCATTTTGACCTATTATAGCAACTGGACAGCTTTACTTGATGCCCAATGATACTGAAGCACCACAGATGATGATTTTAAAAAAATTAAAATATGGACTTAACGGAAATATTGAGCAGTTATTGGCTGGTTCATTGAGGATAGATAAAGAACTAGATTATTGTTCTTCATCTTTTTAAAGAACTAGATTATAAAAGATATAGCATGTACTTCCCCTCACCCCCCCCCCCAAAGAGTTGGCGTCTAATAAATATATGTAAATTGCAGCCCCAAAAATGTAAAGCAGATTTAGAACATATTTCATCAGAACTGGCCATGAAATACTGAGATATTTCTAAGGAAGCTCAAGAATATACTGATACTTCCCCAGAAATTTTATAAAACCAGAGTTGGTTTTCATATGCTTAGCTGTAGGTCTGTCTCAAGGAAACTTTTTTAGTTTTCTCCCAGTCATATGATAAGATGCTGAGTGCTAGAGTGGAGCTCCATTAATCTCAAGAGCATAGAGACCCTAATGCATGCCTGTCACACAGAGGTGCCCAGAAAAGATCTGCTGACATGTGATTAATTGCGTATGTGTATGTGAAACATGACTGTGTATTCTTTGGATGACTTTTGGCAACTCCATAATTTACAGCTTTGCCATTACAGAATAAAGAGGTCCAGCAAGAAGTCATTTAGCTGGAACTGTGGCAGAATGATTTCCATGTCAGTGATTCAAAAGCACAGGCATCTTATCTAAATCCTTAGGGGATGGAAAGCATCCCAAAGTATATAACACACTTTCCCTGCCTTGTTAAGTAGAAACTTCATTATACAGTTTAACCTCTATTGGTTGACTCATAGCCATCATCCATAAAATTTAATTCAACATAGCATTTGCTGAACATCTACTATGTCACCATAATACCGGGGTTTCCAAAGGTATAACAGTAACTAACTGTGGTTCCTGTACTTAAGAAACTGACGTGCCACTGTGGGGGCTCAGCTATGCCCCCCTCCAACAGTGATACAAGAGATTATGGTTACGTCAAAGAGAGGTTAAAAATCAGTGCTGGGGATGCTGAGGCGAGACGGGGCCAGCTTCCCCGGGGAAGGCAGTAGGTTGTTAGGGTGAAGCGCCTGGCTCCTGAGCTCAGACCCCTGTGGGCTACAGACCCTGTCTTTACCTTGCTAAGCTGCATGGTCCTGGGCAGGCTGCACAGTCTCCATGTCAGCACCAGTACAGAGAAGAGAATAAAAACAACCCCTCTTGCATAAGGTAATCATCAGAATTAACTGATGAAAGCAGTATTTTTAAAACTGTGGTCCATAGAAGCAATTTAGTGGGCCTGGAAATCGTTTAAAAAATAAAAGAAGAGAAAAAAATCCAATATAACAGAAAATATCAGAGTGCATCATGTGTAGTAAATGAAGTTTTGTTTACAAGGCTTTTGCTGTGTGTGTGTACTGGAGTGTGATCATAAAATATATTTCCGATTGTGAGTCATGAAAAAACAAGTTTGGAAACTATAAGCATAGAGCATTTAACACATAGCAGCTAGAATATGGCAAGTGCTCAAAAATGTTAGAATAAATAATGTGGCATCTAAGTTGAGCCTTAAGAATAAACATGATTACATGGGAGGATGAGAGGGAAAAGACAAGGAGGAGGAGGACCTAATACACACACACAATACACACACACACACACACACACATGCACACACACACACACAGGAGACACAGTGTGGCTTAGATTTTGGATGGAGGAAGGTTAGTAGAATAGGAGACTGAACAGCCATTGTACCTGGGTTATGGAAATCTGCACAGGTCATCTTGAGAATTCTGAACATTTTTTAGGTAAAAAGGGAGAAGTTATCCAAGAAATTTGCACAAGGGCATGACATGATCGGACAAAGAATTTGGAAGAATAATTATGACAGTGATGCAGACAGTGGAAGGGAATGGATATGGGTAGTGGAAAGGCTTCTGCCCTAGTTTGGTTTCCCAAGCAAGGACTTGAACCAAGGCAACGGTGTTGGGAGTGAAAGGAAGGGAGAGGATTAGAAAGATGTTGTGGAGAAAGACTCTTCATGACACAATGTCATTCTGCAGATGCTATTTCCCTTGGTCATAAAACCCTCTCATCAGGTACAATTCTTCCCCTCCTGCAAGCCAGGGCTGTATATATGTCCTAAGTAACAGTCTCTGACCTGATTATTTGAGTAACACACTCCTACCTGACTCCTGTGTCATCCAGTGCTGTCCATGCCACTGTTGTGTCATTTGCCACGCCACACAGAGCAGTGACCACCTCTAGTATTTTCTGCCCTCCCTAGAACTAGGAACTTCTCAAAGAAAGACACTCTATCCTTTGTCATTGCAGTCCCATGGTTATATTAGAGTTGTTCTCCAAACATTCTGGTTTGCCTGTTTTCTGGGTATGTGTTCAGATTGTATTCCTGGTTCCCTTGTGGTTGAGTGAGGCTATGTGATGGATTCTAGCCACTGATTAGTGCTGGAGCATTTAATGCCTATGTCAGACCCTCCAGAGATTTCTTTCCCTCTGCCATAAAACCCATATGGGTCCTTCCTGGAGTGAAGATAACATGGATCAGAGCTACCACCAACTCACAATGAACATGAATGTGAAAGAAAAATGAAGCCGTTATTGGTGGAAATTACTGAGATTTTTAGGCATGCTTGTTACACAGCATAACTCAGCTTCTCCTGACTGATACACCTCTGACTCTGGCTCAGCCCTTGGCACAGGGTAGCCCTCTACAGAGATTTGCTGGGTAAATGAAGAAATGATTTGGAAACAAATCAGATAATGAGTGGAAAGGGAGAACAGGAGTCAAAGGTAATCTAAGGCTTAGCTTTGTCTAAGGTAATCATTAGCTTAGTCAAAGGAAATGATTAGCTTAGTTGAGAAACAGGAACAGAATGGGGGGCAAGAATGAATTTGGTTCTGGACATGTTGGATGTGGTGGGGTCTCCAAGAAGACATGGATGGTAGGAAGTTGACAATATAGGACTGATTGGTTCTCTAAGATTGTCAGGGTTAGAGATAAACATTTTGAATCCCTTAACTTCAGATGATAAATTATGAGAATAGATTCAATTATTCAGGGAGATAGTAAAGAATAAGAAAAGAAGGTAGAGTATTGAAAAATGCCTACCTTTAAGGGTGGGGTGTTGAGGGAGAGGGAGAACAAAGGAGAAAGAATAAAAGGATAATGGAAGCTAAGAAAAACAAATTTAAGAACAAATAACTATATAATAGCTTGTGATGCTACAACTTAAAATAGGAAGAGCATTACTTCTTCCTAAGAGGCAATGGAATTTTACAACCAGGAGGCCCATGGTGACTTCTGAGAGAGGAACAATCAATATTATGATGAGCATCATTATAAATTCAGGTGGTCACATTAGATACTATTTCCCTGATTCTGTTATTGCACCATTTTTTTGACTTGAGATTCCTGAATATTTGTGGTTCTCTAAAGCCACTCTGTCTTGTCCTCAGCCCCACTGTAGCTTTAGGGAATGCAGTCTAGAGAGGGTTGGGAGGCAAACACACACCTGCTACCTTGGCTTGGATGTTGTCTGGACTTGGTAAAGCCTACTTTCTTTGCTTCCTAGAAGACTTGCTTAATTCTGAGTTGTGGGCTCCACTGTGGAGAGTTAGTTGCTGTGAGTCTCATCTGCTCATTCAGCAGCATCTACTGAGCTCTATTTTGTGCAGGAACTGGCTAACATTATCTTCTGAAACTGGAATAACTGAGGTGGATCATAGCTCACTGATATAATTTTTTAGACCTTCTGATTTTTATTCTTCATTAATGAGAAGTTTGTGCTATCTAATTTCACATTTCTATGTCCATCAGCTTAGCCTTGCAGAACAGACAATTTCTACCTCCTAGTGCTTATGTAATATATAACATTTTTCACAGTCTGCTTTTAAGTAGGGAGGGTCGTTAGAGAGGAAATCCAGGTTAACTGCTTTCTACCTGGGACCTTACAAGGCTAGCTCGTTACTTTGGATTTCCATTGCTTCTCATAGTGTATGAATTGATCATCCAAACCATTATATACTAAAAGTAATAGCCATGGTTCCAAAAATTATATGATGAATTCCTTAATCAAACAGATTTGAGGTTTTTCTCTGACTGGGAAGGTTGATGTCTCTTTGCATTAGCTGGTCCCTCACAGTGAGATTAATATTTACCAAGCACCACTTTTAGACAACCAGCCTTGAGACGATTTTCCAGTTTCTTGTCTGGCAACATACAAAGTTTCATATTCTGACTCCTTTTACTAAGCTGACCTGAGAGAACACCGTGAAACAAATGCCTATAATCAGACAATGCATCGTACATATTAGAGAAAAGAGCCTGTGTCTTTTAACAAAGGCACTTTCACAAGGAAGGGGCATGAATTGAGGATCTTGAGAGAAAATTTACATCAGCAAGGAGGTTAGCCGAGGGACTCTCATAAAGAAGATTAAATTACAGAGTATGCTGTGTCCTAATTTATCTTCCCATGTTCTACATTCGACTATGAAGTCATTTCAAAGGAAAAATAATTCAGATACACGAGCAGGAAAAATACACAGAACTAGGACTGCCCTCTGGTGTTTCTTTCGATACATTGGCAGAAAAGTAAAAGCCTCAGAAATGTGATAGCATCATTTTCTGACTTAAAATTAAATTGCAGACACCAAAGAGGGGAAAAATTCCCCCTTTCCAGTAACTTATAGTTCCTTATTCATTCCACAGGAAAAAAACAGAATAGTAGATGGAATTTTTTTAAGTCTTCACCTCTGAAGACATGTGTATTAGTTCTCTCACATCTTTACTTGTAATGGTATTATTTTATTTTAAAAATAGGTATCATATGAGAAGTCTCTGTACCTCACACTCAATTTTGCTGTCAACCTAAAACTGCTCTAAGAAATAAAGTCTATTAAAATAGGCCTCGTGGTCTTAAATGATATTTGAAATAGATGAATAGAAATGTGGTTCTAGAGATGGAAGAAAACTGATTCTGGTTCGCTTCCTGTTATTGAGGACAGCTCTGGAGTTCTGGGTCCTCTCTGCAAAGCTTAATAAGTGGTGCTTCCCGGGAGACCACAGGCACCTTGTGATAATCATATTTCTAGATTTACAGTGTTTTTTTAATATGGTTAAAGACCGCACAGAAACACGTGCTAGCGGTTGTAAGACATCAAGGAGGTGAGAAATTCAGTTATTTCCCACCTTTTCTGGTTAGTTTGATCTCACTAAGGTATTTTTTGAAAGGCTCTTGTTGAGAAGGTCCTGGATAGTTGAATCCCATTATTCTATGCAGGGAGAGACTGGAAATCCCTTGGGAAATTATTTATATTCCATCCTACAGAGTGTTCGATGGATACTGTGTTTGGGATAGTAACTCCTCCTTTTTTATAGGACTTAATTCGTGGGCTGGGAGGATGGAGAGTAATATGGCACCCACAATCCACAAACGCCAGCTCGCTCCTCTAAGCCTCAGTCACTTAGGATTAATTACAAATAAGCCAGGTTGGGGCTTTTAGTTCAGAGATAAAGAGCCGATTGGGAAGACAGAATGAGGGTGAGCTGCCGGTGTTCCCTGCTGGCTCTCTCTAGCTTGTTGGAGTCAAAAGAGCAATTGGGAGTCCTATAGCAAATCAAGAAATGAATGAATGAATAAAAATAAAGAAGCCCTTCATATTCGAGTGAAATATGGGCACACTTTCACCAATAATTTTGTCTCTCTTTGCTGAATGTGGTGGTATGTCAGGGCTGATGCCCAAAGGATCAGAACCTGCACAGGGTCCTCAGTGAATGGCCTCTGAGTAGAGGGCCACCCACTGTGCCCTCTACACTGCTCTGCATCTCTGGACTTTGATGGTGTGATCTGATGGTAGGATTCAGCAGGTGAGAGTTAACAGCGTGTTTGAAACCAGATAAGGAACTCACACAAGTTCTGAATCCCATATCTAAGCATGTTACCTCTAAGTCTTTACTTCAACTCCAGAGGCACTGCTGTTGACATATAAACAGCAGAACACACAACTTGATATTTTTCAGAGATGGAAGCCCATCTGTGAGCCACACTCCTGCTCTCCCCCTGTCTCCCCACCGTTAATCATCCTCAGTGTCTATGGTGCCACTGGGCCTCTGGGTCCCCTACAGACTCTAGACTTGGGAAAGCATGTCATTTTAATTAAAAAGTAATTACTAAGTTAGTTCAGGAATGTTATTCAACCTTAAAAAGGAAGGAAATTCAGACACATGCTACAACATACATGCACCCTGAACATATTATGCTCAGTGAAAAAAGCCAGGCACAGAAAGATAACACTGTCTTATTCTGGTGATATCTATGAGATTCCTAGAATAGTCAAATTCACTGAGACAGAAAGGAGAAGGGTGGTTGCCAGGGGGTGGGGGAGGGAGAATTGGAGGTAGTGTTTCATGGGCACAGAGTTTCAGTTTTCCAAGAAAAGAGCTCTGGAGATGGATGGTGGTGATGGTCTCACAACAATGTGAATGGACTTAATGCCACTGAATCGAACACTTAAAAATGCTACCTTTTATGTTTTGATATTTTACCACAATAAAACCAAAATTAATTTGTGTATTCACTCCACAAACAGTGAATGGCTATGCATGTCATGCGCTGTGCCAGGAGCTGGGAGATGGAAAGATGGATTGGACACAGCGCCTACCTCAGAAAATGTCATAAACATTTCTACGAAGTCGTCATAAATTTCATGAACCATTTTTTGTTTTCTTTGAAATTTCCCCTTTGGATACACACATTCTTCTGTTTAAGAAACACTCTAACTCTGTAAGTATCATTCAGTGGTGTTAATACTAATGACAGTAAATCCCATATTTTGAAATATTAAGTACCCTAACTTTTAATTCCTTCACAATGAATTAAGCTGACTGTTGTACTTGTGAGGGTCATAGAGACTTGTTAAAGTCCTTCATTTCTAGCATAACAAGGTTTTTCCGGCTGCTGGGTCTCAGTGGGCGATGGGCAGGGAAGGAGGATGGGGTCGGGGTGTGCGAGGGAGGCAGGTGAAGCATGAAGTGCATTGAAGGATGAGCCCAACAGCAAAATCAATAGGTGGTGTCCACTGACGATCAATTAAGGCCTCCGGGTTTTGATTTTGATAAGCCGGCTGGCAGTGTTTGTGGGAACTCACCCAATAAACAATCATTCCAGACAACTGTGTCCCTTAGAAGGATTCAGAAGTGTGTTTTCCAGTGAGGTGGTAATGAGGACCTTGCTTTGTATGTGCAGACAGCAGAGAGAAGAATAAAACCACTGGGGAAACCCAAGGAGGTGGGAAACAAAGGAAGGAGAATGTCTCAAGCGAGCGCCTGCGGCTCGTTTCTGGAAGATGCTTGAAAGGCACTGGGTGATTTACCAACTTACCGTGGGGTAGGGGTGGGAGCAGAACACCGTGTACTTTCGGATGATGCCATTCAACTTGACAGGTGGGAGCCAAGACACAAAGACCATGGAGGCTGAGGCCGCAGCCGCCTTGACTCCTGCGGGGGGACCTGGAACTGGAAAAGCAGAAAGTTTAGTGACAGAATGATGGAGCTTCCCTCCCCGCCACTCCAGACCCACCACCCCACAGGACACCACTGGGCCCTGCCACTCTCTCTTCCCAGCTCTTCGGGAGTCAGGGATGCGGGCTGAACTCTGTCCCTCAAAACCCATGCCAACTACAAATTGGCACTTGCCATCTGCCTCTGCAAGGATTAAATCATGAACTGCTGCAGCCGCTGACCTTCAACATCCACTGAAAGGAGTTTAGGATGGACATCAGGAATGAGGCACTCTGTGCTCTGGGAAAAACTGGTAGAACAGGCCTTCATATAGATAGATACTTTTAGGAGAAGACTTTATGAGCCCAATTCTTGCATCTCCTCGTATCTAGAAAGGCACTATAATCATTAATGGTGACACCTGTTTCTCGTGACTAGCAGGAAGCTTCTGCCAAAACGTGTGCTTGACTGCATGTACCCCCTTCACTGAAATCATATGTAACACTGACCTTCCCCCCTACCTCTTTGGAGAAGTTTCTCAGAGCTATCTGAAATTCTGTCTCCCGGGCTATAGTCCTTATTTTGCCCCAAATAAAACTTAACTCACAACTCTCACGTTGTGCATTTTTTTTTCAGTCAACACCCACTTGTTGAAGCCCTAACCCTACCATGCCAGAATGTGACCTTATCTGGAGATGGAATCTTTAAAGAGAAAATCAAGTTAAAATGGGGTCATTTGGGTGAGCCTTGACCAGCATGGCTGGTGTCCTTGTAAAAAAAAAGGGAGATGTGGACACAGAGATACACATGGAGGCAAGACAGTGTGAAGACACAGGGAGAAGATGCCCATCTACAAGCCAGGGATCGATTCTCCCTCACAGTCCTTGAAAAGAACCGACCCTGCCCACCCCTTGATCTTGGACTTCTTGCCTCCAGAAACATGAGACAGCACATTCCTGTTGTTGGTCCCCCAGGCTGCGGGACTTTGTTACAGCCACTCTGGGGGCTGACACAGTGTCTCTCTGACCAGTGACCTAGGAGCTCCACTGGGCCATGTCCTTGGGCACGTCCCCTAAGAGCCCACTTTAGCAAGTATCCTGCTCAGTCACTTTAGCCAGAATCTCCACAATATCTTATCACCTTTGATACCGATCAAAGTCCTCACTCTTTGTCACCACCAGGTAATCTCTGATCCTCCTCGCCTGCCTTTTGCAAAACTCCTGTGAAGCCAATTTAGCCAGAATGCCCCTCACCCCTGAGGTTTCCTCTTAGTAATTTTTTCACCCAATGATCCCCCTTCCTCCCCTTCACTCCTTGGCTATAAATTCCCACTTTCCCTTGTTGTATTCAAAGCTGAATCCAGTCTCTCTCCCCTACTGCAAAGCACCATTGTGGTCATGCCTTCACCTATCAAATCGTTCCCCTGAATGAAGCCTGCCTTGCTGTTCCTTAACCAGTGTCATGAATGGTTGTTTCTGTGACAGAACTAACACAATCAGCTCAAGTCCCTATTTTCCTGGGAGCCTTCTCTATGCTTTTCAGTCCCTGATGATTTCCTGACTCTGACTAGTAGAGAATATAGCTTCTGGGTCATTCTTGTTTCTGCTACAGTGTTTGGCTTTGAACGGGCTTGGGGGGGTACCTCTTGCCTCCTGAGTTAGGAATGAGGGCGAATTACCTCAGTTATCAGAGATCACCCTTCTGTGCCAAAAACACTTTGTAATGACACCTCTATTTGGCTCAGGAGAGGCTCAGAAGCAGTTTTTATGAGTATGAATTTTTGTGTCAAAGATTCACAGTTGATACAGACAACAAACTCCCCTCTGTAAATCACCTAAGAATGCAGAAAAGGGTGTTGACGACATGAAGCTTAATCTGAGAAGTGAGGTTGAACATAAGTGCCCTTCCCTCCACCCTTTTGTTTTCCAGGTTGAAGAGGGAGAATGAGGTGAGGTGGGTAGAACATGGGATAAAGAGGAAAGAGAGTTAAATCTGCTGTGAGAGAAACCACGAGGTTATTGCTTTCCTCCTCGTTGTTTTAACTTTTCATGTAGAGAGAGGTTCCCCCCTTGATGGAGACCTTGAAATTCAAACCAATAAGGTCCCCTGTGAGCCCCTGGAGGAAGTTTTGAGTTTCCTCCTTCTCCAAAAACAACCTAACTTCAAAGTAAATATTTTTGGAGTTGAATATGTATCTCATAATTGTCACCTTCTAGGTGACAATTCTAGGTCAAATTATGCTCAAATTTTGACCTTGACTCTTCTAGGTCAAAACAACAAAACCAACAACTCTGGCAAGAGTTAACGGGGGTTGGACACAGTCATCATTTGAAAATATAAAATCTTGGGATCAGTTTTTTGTTTTGTTTTGTTTGCGGTACGCAGGCCTCTCACTGCTGTGGCCTCTCCCGTTGTGGAGCGCAGGCTCCGGACGCGCAGGCTCAGCGGCCATGGCTCATGGGCCCAGCCGCTCCGCGGCATGTGGGATCCTCCAGGACCGGGGTACGAACCCGCGTCCCCTGTATTGGCAGGTGGACTCTCAACCACTGCGCCACCAGGGAAGCCCTGGGATCAGTTTTTGACAAGTGCCATCATGAGCAAAAGGTCTAGAGAAAGGAACACAAAGGAGTGATGAAGCTTGGATTAATAGGTCCTTGGGAACAAGGTACCCTTGTCCTGAATATGCTTAGTTTTCTACTGGTGAGGGCAATCACCAAGACATCTACAACCTGGCTCAGAGCCACAGGGGCTCCTCCTGAACGCCAAGGGTAGAGCATACATGTGCTTAATATTCCCACGCTAACGGATGCCTCCAGATTGGCCAGAACCCTCCATATCTTCCGTAAAGCAAACCACGCAGCTGGCGTCCAACAGGCACTCCCTCTGGCCAGCGTCCTTCTAGGACCCCAAGTACATTGGCAACAACCCCTTGGCTGGCTGCTCATCAGGAGTGTCAGGCTTGTTTCCACCCTGCTGGTGACAATTGTACTTGTCAAGGTAATTCAGTTTAATTTATGGAAACTGATGAAATATGAGTGCACAAAGAAAGTTGTTTTTATGACAATTGATGGGACTTTGGAAAAGCTTTCTGAAGGTAAGTTTAAAAAAAAAAGAAGGGCTTCCCTGGTGGCGCAGTGCTTGAGAGTCCGCCTGCCGATGCAGGATACGCGGGTTCGTGCCCCGTTTCGGGAAGATCCCACATGCTGCGGAGCGGCTGGGCCCGTGAGCCATGGCCACTGAGCCTGCGCGTCCGGAGCCTGTGCTCCGCAAATGGGAGAGGCCACGACAGTGAGAGGCCCACATAACGCAAGAAAAAAAAAAAAAAAAAGCTTCAATTAGGTTTGGGCAAGAAGAACAGGTCACATGGTAAAAAAATCAAGGCAAACAGATAAAAAGAAATTAAAAAGCAGATTATTGGCCAATGACAATACATGTTTACTCCACGATCAAGAAATTAAAGTGGAAATTACAGATGATCCATGATGAATACAGTTCAAAGAATGAAAAATGACATAGAACTCTAATCTCTTCACCCAGAACTAAAGAAATGAGTCTGGATCATTTGATTAGACAATGATTATATAATAAATGTATATTTATATGTTATAAGTTAAACTACAATGTTTGAGTTCTGTCTCTTGGTCACTGTAAAATGTAGTGATTCCTTCTTTAGTAGATTATTTCCATTAACTTGCCTGGATCACGTCAGATCAAAGGGTTTTTCACTGCACTTACTACCTAAGCCCCCATGTGGTTCCTCATACACTGATTTAGGATCCATCTTGTACAATCTTTCCTTGTAGCGTTATTAGAATTTTGCACAAGAAAATAATAAATATACAGAAACTGAGGCACAAGACATTGGAGAAAGATTTTCAGGGTTTCTGAGCCAATATTTTACGAATGAGAATTTAAAATTTTAGTTCTGGTTTGGATTACACCACAATGGTTAAAGGTGTGGGCTTTGCAGCCTCCACTGCTGGCTTTTCTCCAACTTTATCACTTGGTTCTGTGTCCTGGGCAAGTTCATAAGTTCTCTAATAAGTCTTAGTTCCCTCATCTATGAAGACAGAACAATAACTATACCAAGTTATTATTTTACTGTTAAGATTATGAGAGAGAATTCATGTGAAGAATTAGTAGGAGTCCTGTATATAATATGCACTGAATAAACTCTAGCTATCATTTGTAATAACCATCGCCATTTCTTTTTCATACATATTGCTAAAGGATTCTGGCCTTTACTTTGTAACTCAGTGTTGAATTATAAACACCAGATGTTGAGAGTGGCAGGAGACAGAGATGGCAGGAGGGTGTGTCTGGGACATAGTTTGTTAAGACGCACTCCTAGTCATCAGGTTACATTTTGGTAATCTGCTTTCTTCTTATGAAGATACAGGTAAGCTTAGGTAGCCTTCATGAATTTCTGGCCATCGTTGAGTGAACTTATGGCTCTAGGTTTGACTGGTTGAAGTTAGGAATGCAGCGGCTGAGGACCATCTCTTCTGCATTCTCCCATGTGCTCCCCTGTGCACGCACATGCTCTCAGAGCTCTCGTGTCCGATGGCCCCGGCATCTCAGCTCTGACTCACGCACCTTAGACCTATCCTGTTCAAAGCAGGGCTCATCATCTTCTCTCCCAAGCCTGCCTCCTCCCATCCCTTATTGCAGCAAACGGCACAGGCATCTCCTTGGTCGCAAGAGCCAGAACCTAGAATTCTCTTCCCTTCTCGTTGCCTCTCGGTGGATGTGTAAGGTTTGTGTGTGCTTTAGACCTCCATGTGGACGTGTCAGGTCAGTGGCTGGATTCTCTTCCTGTCTCTGTGTCACTGCACAGCACTGGAGCCCTTTTTCATGTCCCTGGATGTGGCGTGCATCTCCCACATCAGGTCATTGACACATGATGACTGAGAGCCTTGAGTTCCTCCTGCCTGGAATTGTTCCCCACCCTCCACCTTGTCCTCGGCAACTCTAACTCATCTCAGATTCTGCTAGTGCTTGCTTTCTCGAGAAAATCTTCTCTGTCACTAGCCTAGGTGAGGTCAGGATGGGTTGTTTCTGAAGACTCTTCCTCATGGCACTTGTCATAACCCACTCAGGAGTGATTGGTAAGTATCTGTCTCCCCCACCAGCCTGCGAGCCCCACCTGTCCTGTTCTCTGCTGTGTCTCCAGTGCCTGGGCCAGTATCTGGGGAATACTAGGTCCTCCAACCAGATTTTCTAAATGAGCTCAGTGTGGCAGGCAGGATTCTAAGATGGTGCCCAAGATTCTCGCCCTCTGATATCCACACCTGTATAATTACTTCACCTTGAATGTGGGTGGTACTTGTCACTATGATGGATGGATCGCTCTCAAAATCAGGTTACATTGTGTGCAAAGGTGAAGGGATTTTGCAGATATAATTAAGGACCCAATCAGCTGACTTTAAGTTACTTGAAAGGAAAGTAACTTGGGTGGGCCTGACCCAATCAGATGAGCCTCTTAAAAGAGGGTCTAGAAGTCAGAGAGGGATTTGGAGTAGCAGAGACAGGCTCCTGTTGGTGATGAAGAGGTCAACTGTCCTGCTATGACCACACAACCATGTGACCCTGCTGGGGCCATGCAACAGGGATTGGGGAGTGGCCTCTGGGGGCTGAGGAGATGGTCTCAGCCCTAAGGGAACTGGGTCCTGCTGACCGCCAGTGAGCTCGGGTGAGGATCCCACCTCAGATGAGACCCCAGGCCCAGCCAACACTGTGATTTCAACCTGTGAGACCCTGAGTGGGGACCTGGCTAACCTGTCCCTGGACTCCTGGCCCCAGGAAATGGTCAGATAATGAATTTGTATTGTTTTAAGGTGCTACGTTTGTGATGATTTGCTACACAGCACTGAGAATGGGTCCACATAGTCAAGCCACCTAAGAGTGTATCTTAATGTGAAACATCAACCTTATGGTTCTGTAAAAATATTGCCACAATCTGAAGTGAGACAAAAGTCTAATAAGTGCCTCACAGACACTCTGGTCGGCTTCGTTTCTGTTATCATCATTTTTCTGGTCTTAGAGATCAGCCACAGGCAGGGGTATGTGTGTGTGCGGTTTGTGGCTTGTGTGGTGTGTGCAGTGTATGTGGTGTGTGTTTTGTGATTTGTGTGATGTGTGTGTGACGTATGTGTAGAGTATGTCTGCATGTGTAGCGTGCGTGGTGTGTGTGTGGTATGTGTGAGTGTGTGTATAGTGTGTGCGTGTGCATGTGTGGTTTGTGGTGTGTATGTGATGTCTGTGCTGTGTGTGGTGTGGTGCACACATCAGTGTGTGTGTATGTGTGGCCCGCCGTGACAGCCAGGTCCACCTGAGCCCCAGGCTCCGTAGTGGCTTTTCTGAGCCATGAGCAGGTGACATGATGCTGCAGGGACACCTTCACAATAGCAGTTGTCGTCATGGCCAAGCAATGCATGAGGCCCCTTTTCTCTTCTGGTTTCCAGCTGGCTCCAGTATGTCTGGCCTTTGCACCCATTAGAGCAGTGGTTTCCAAACACTCTTTAAAGTGGACAAATCCTTTTAAGTGTCATGTGGGAGACCCATGCATAACACAGTGGAAGTGGAGTGGCTCCTCCTGAAGCAGAGCTGGGAGGGAGCCCTTCAGGGGCCCTCCCCATTACCACTGGGCAAATCTGAGGCCCCCTAGGAGCCCTTGGACTTCCTAGGAACCTGTGTGAGAATCACTGCAGCAGAGGAAGCTTTGACATCCACGTGGTGGAAGGCCTCCCAGGACATCCTGGTCTGTTGTGTTGCCGGTGTATCCGCCACTGCACAGAGCACATCACAGCCCTGCCAAATGCTGCAGGACTCTGGAATCCTAAGCAGTATTGATACCGATTAATTGACAGGCTTTCTCACAGCACACAAAGCCTTCAGTGTCTCCCAAAGGGCAGCACTGCTGGTGGTTAGGCAAATACACACACGTGCGTGCACACGCGCGCACACACACACACACACACACACACACAGAGTCCATCAGCTTTAAGGTGAACCAGGGTGCAGTTACATTATCATCTGAGAACACACCATCCATGCTTTCAAGAGGATGTATGGCTCAAGATATGGCTGGCCAGAGGAATCAAATATCCTGATGTCTGTTTATCTTTCTCTTGCTCTTAGCTCCACTTTCAGATGTCCTGCTAAACAGATCATTAACCATGGCAGAGAGGGACCAAAGATCACATATTACGGCTCCTGCTGGACTTCCTCCCACAGAGCTATGTGCATTTGTGATGTATTCAGTAAATATTTGCACTTAAACGCAACCGTCGCTATTTAGATATATGTAATGTTTTCTTTTGTGGAAAAGGATCAGGGCTGAAACTACCTTCTGCCAGCAGGATGAAAATAACAATTGGAAAAATAATAGATTGCATTTGTGTGTGTTCTCTTCCCCATGGCTTGGCTCGGATTATATTCTCAGCAAGTAAAATGGTAGCAGGATTTCACAAACGTTTTAGAATTCCGAATTAGCTGTCTTGTGTTCAAAAACAAAAAGCTTGATTGGCAAATAATCTTTTGTGGTCTTGCAGCAATAAAAAATGTGCAAGTTCTCAATGATTGAGCAGTCCTGGGAAGAGGACCTGAGACGTCAGTTGTTCTTACAGACGCTGAGAATATCTCAGTGGACCCACAACTATACTGATGCAACTGAGACTATGGACCCAATAATATGTCCAAGGATCTATATCAGAGATTTATATCAAGATCTCCATATTCTGGGAGAATATGTCCAAGAATCTTTATAGAAACTGAGAAACTACTTATGGAACAGAAGACTTGTTTTCTAAACAAATATTTCAGTTGTGAATTATCCCCTGTAAAAGTAAACGTTGTGTGTGTTTTATTTTTCAATTTTATTTATTTAATCTATTTTTATTTATTTATTATTGATTCTGTTTTTATCTCTTTCACTAGCAAGTGATAAATTTTTCCTTTTTAAGATGATCAGTGACCTAACAACATAATTTAAAATTCCAGGCCCCGTGGCACTGAGGGGTGAGGACGTTAGTTTAAGAACTGTTTTGGGCAGAGAAGTCCTAATTGAATGTTTGCTGTGAATGTGCTAATATTTCTTTACTTGCAAGAGCATCAATAAACAATGAAACTTCAACCTGTGCCTAGGATAGTGCTTTTCTGAGGAAAAACAATAAATGTTGACAATTATTATTTTATATTTTTACATCATTTAATTGAAGTCGGCAGTGTTATCCAAGCTTCAAATCATAAGACTTCACAGAAGCATCAACAGGATTTATACTCTGACTTTGACTACGGATTCCTTTCAAGCAGACACAAAATTGTAATCAGTTCTGTAAACTGCTCAAATGTCTATTTATATTAGACATTGAGTCTATAAGGATGGCTGGCACAATTCTTCACCATTTCTAGATTAGTGAATTTTTCATGTGAATCTGGGAAATAAGCTCATTATTATACTAGTTTTTCTCTCCTTCTACCTAATCTCTGCTCTGCTTCTTTTTGAAAATGCTGATGATTTATCCCAAGTAAATACTGACACTCAGCTCTGCATCACTCTCGCCCACATTAGCACAAGTGGAATTCTTAATGTCCTCCCTGGTATGCCCAAGGCAGGGCCTTCCACAATTAATCACATGTCCCCATACTATTCGCACTGGATATGAAAGCAGAGAATAATTGATTGACAAATTAAACTCTGGGTCTCAGGGTCAAGTTTTGAGTCAGAGCTCTATGATTTCTAAAACTGGAGGAGTAATTAAAAATGGATCCCAAATTACCAGTCAGTATGGAGCTGTAAAGAGCTTTCTGCTTTTATTGGATTTCTGTATGTTTTTCTGAAAAATGCAGGTGTCAAAATTCATGTTGCTGATCAATTTGCTCTTTAAATAATAATTCCAGTGACATCTGTGTTATTGCTTAGCAATGCAAAAGAAGGTTCCACCCTCATTCTGAAGGAGTGGAGATCAAATAATCAAATGTCTAGTGTCAGGAACCATCCCACGATATGTCAAGCTAGGTGATGTTTGCACACATCACTTCACTTTTTATGTCTTAATTCTGTGCAGTCTGATTGTCATGGAAATTTTGTACATGAAAAAAGTCCAGTTCAGAGAAAGTGAGGTAAGGTGTCAAAGTCCCACGGCAGCAGGTGGCAGAGCCAGCATCTAGACACAGCTCTCCGTCGATAACGTTTTAAAAATTAAATATGGCTGTCTTCACCCAGGACATAGCTTTGTAGATATCTCTATGGATGTGTGACTTCCTAATGGCATTGCATTTTGACCTTAGATTTCCCTAAAGAATGCAATTCCTTTGGGCGGCATTGGCTGACACCTGCACATAACTGGGAATAATCACTTGCGTGTTCTAGAAAAACTGAGGGTAATGAGGTTAAATTTGTGTGCGGAAACTAGAATGCACGAAGGGCTAGAGAGACAATAAACATAATATGTGAGGGTAGACGGACAGGACTGCTTGGGGAACAGGGCTGGGTTTGATGAGGGGAGAACAGAGAGTGATGCTCTGAATGTCAGGGGAGCATCCTTAGGAGACAGAAAAGCTGGGCAGGAAGGGTCTGCCCAAGCCTCTGAGAGTGTGTCCCTAGCTTTGTTCCCACAGGACATAGTGGGGGAAGCAACAGCATGTTGACTGTCTATGTAGCAAAGGACATCAAAACTGCAAATACGTGGGCAGTCATGGGCAATGGAAAACGGCTTTCCCACCCACATCCTGCCCAGCTTCCTGGGGAACAGAGGCCCTGCAAGAAGACAAAAAAACAAAACTGCAGAGCCAAATTAGCACAGAATTCAGGTGTAGTGGTTCCCATCTCAACTCTGGCTTGGGAATAATTCTGAGCTCTGATTTGGAGGATTCCACAAGGGGATCAATTTGATATCAATTACTCTTTCTTTTATTAAGGTGGAAACTGCTTTTCTCACTGTTGCCATAATATATATTATAAGTTAAATTATTCTTCAAAAAGTCTTCAGTAAGGTCCCTCAGGCTTTCCCTTAAAATAATACAAAAAAACTACTTTGCCATACAGTTTTTGTAGGATTGGGAAATAGTCACATAACCAAGTCCAAATTGTGATCTGAAAAATGTGCTACGATTTAAAATTTTACTAAATCATCATAAATTCTTGTAAGAAATTTAAAAAATTAACATGCAGCTCTCACACTGAGGGTTTATTCTAATGTTATCCTAAAGCTGGCACAGCATATGACGATGTAGACCGTTACATAATTTTTAAGTGGAAAGATGGAAATGATCAGAGCTTACACTAATAGCTAAAGAGTCACTGAAATTATTCTAATGGGATACAAAACAGGGATGGCCCTGGGATACAGCCCTGGGATAAAAGGCACTTTTGTTTAAAATAATATGTGCCTCCCCCCCCCCCCACAAAAAAAGAAAA
>NW_006798409.1:56489-88707 GCF_000442215.2 Lipotes vexillifer | reverse complement strand
AGCCCTGGGATAAAAGGCACTTTTTTTTAAAATAATATGTGCCCCCCCCCCCCCCCACAAAAAAAGAAAAATTATAGGGGAAGAGAGAAATGATGGATAAATCAAACAAAGGTGACACAGGAAGTGCTGGTCTGAATCATGCTGGAATATTTTGGGAGGGCAGCAAAAAGTTTGCATGGAGCAAAGTCAAGTATAGGTGGGTGAATTAATTCTCTGACCCAGCCTTTCCAACAATAGCTCCTGCCTGGGAATGCTGCCACCTGGTGGGAGCCTCCTGTGTGGCCCCTGGAGGTTCAGACGGGACCTGAGCTCTCCCCCAACAAGCCGCCCCCTTTCTCACCATCCTCTTTGGTCCGAGTGAAGATCTGCTCGCTTCGCACGCCATCCCCAGCCCGGGTGAAGGCCAGCACCTGGATGCTGTAGTTGGTGTATTTCTCCAGCCCGTCCAGCTCCAGGGAGGGCTGCGTGGTGGTGACGTTTTTAATCTCACCCAGCTCTGGAGGACAAGAAAACACGAACCTGTTACTGCGGCTGTGGGCACTGTCCTTGCTGCCCAGCACTGGGCCACGAGCCTCCATCGCTCATGTCCTGAAATCACTCAAGGGGACCAGGCACAGTCTTCATGTGACACCAACGCTCTGCGACATTTGGAAAAGGTCATTTGCACCAAACTGCCACAGAGCACAGGGCGGAAAATCGGTCTGGAAAACAGCAATTCACTCCAAGTTAAGCGTTATAAACCCATCACTGGCACCGTGGCTGCCCTCCTGAACTGTCCCCAAGCAGGTTTCCCGCACCCCAGGCCCCAGGGAGCCAGGACCACTATGCTCACTCTGCAGAGACCCTTCTAACTGCTCGTCAAGAAGCTTCTACAAGTCGAGTTTCATTTTTCTATTTAAAAAAGCAAACTCCTTTAAGGCAGGCGTGTTTTTCAGCACCTAACTTAAGTATATGAGTGACGGCAGCACAGCAAACCCCTCCTGTCACCTGGAGTGAACCCTTCAGCTGATGTGTCGGGAACGTGGCGTCAGCTAAAACTACTTTACGTTCTGGTGTGGGATCAGCTAATGACTTGCAAAGATGGACCTTTATGCTGGCCCATCTGAGGTATATGATACACGGCAGTTTGAGAAAACTCACGGTGGTGTGTTAAATACTGCCAAGGGTGCTCTGGATTTTGAAATGAGCCACTGACGGACAAGGAGAGAGGAGCCTGAGGACTGCTCAGCTTTAGGGCAAGTGGCCGTGTGTGGGATGTTTGGTGCAGGCTGGTCCCCGTGCCCGCTGTGCCTGGTTACTCAGAACTGGGCTGGGAGACGGGGTCCAGGAGGGAGTCCTCCTTGGTGTCTGGCCACCTCTGCATACAGTGCACACAGTGAAGCTGCCCGAAAGGGTCTCTCGCGCTCTCTGGCCTCAGTAAAGGCAGCTGACACGCCGTGCGTGCTTCCTTAGGTTCTGGGTTCTTAGGTTAACTCATTTACCCAGCATGACCATGCTCTTGTTTCCACAACCCATGCATTTTACAGGAGAGGAAACTGAGGCAGGCAGAGGCTCAATAGCTTCCCCAGGTCCTGGAGCCGAGCATGGGGGCCGAGAGCGTGGGCTGTGGCACCACAGGGCGTGGCCGCAAGGCCACGGTCCCCACTCTCAGCCACTCCCTGTGGCCGCTCGGTGGGCCTGCATGGCGGCCGGATGAGATGCGGTTCTGCCAGCTGGTTTTCTCTTCCTGCTCTTTGATTTTCTTTCCTCTTGTCATTCTGGCATATTGCACAGAAGTTCGGAGATTAGTGGGGTGATTATGGTGACTATTTTTACTTTTCGTCATCAAAAGGATCAGGGCTGAACTGGACATAGCAGGATATTTGAATTTAAAATAAAGCAGGGCGTAGCCAAGGCTTGTCACTCACATGCCAGGGACCCCTGTTTGTGATGAGGGCTGTGAGGGGACGGGAAAAATGGGCACAGACACAGCCCCAGACCCCAACAGGAGCCTGACGCCTATTCCCACCTTGGGCACCTTGTGGATGAGTTCTGGGGGGCAGGATGCTTTGCTGGGGGGAGAGAGCAGAGCAAAGGGTGCAGCCCCCCAAAGATGCCTGTGGCCTAGTGTCTTCTGGGGGACACCAGCTTGTGGTAGACTTTTAGGGGCCACAATCTAGAAACCAGAGCAGATGGTTTATGAAAAGGAAAAAAAAATGTTTGCTCCTGTGTGGTCACTGTGCATTTGGAAAGCTGACAATCGTTACCCTCAGATGGGTTAGAAATTCTCTCCTGTGAAGGAAAATTCTGCCCTGGGTGACCATCAGACCACTTTCCATTATATTATTCATTTATAATGTTCATTTTCCTGAACATAGATAATACGGGTCAATTGGAGTAGGTTAAAAAATTCAAATGCTAATGGAAAAAGCTTAAGTATAGTTCTCATCAAGATCTTTTCAGATTTAGGGACTTCTACATTATGCCAAAGATACACACACACACACACACACACACACACACACACACACACACACACACAGTCAGGGGAAATGCAACTCAGGGGAGGGGCTTCCACGGGGCTGTGTGCAGGGCTAGTAATGAGAAATTGACTATATCATGTGACCTCTTGGGGCCTCTGGTTTTATACTTTTGTTTTTATCTTTAAGAAGGACCCAGGGTCTCTACGTCTCGGGGGAAGTATGAGCTCCAATTACAGTGCAGGGGAAAGGTGCGCCGATGGGACAGGGCTGTTCCCCAGTGAGACACAGTGATCGAGAAGGACAGTTAAGAGGGAGAAGGGCAGAGTGGGACACCCCGATCTTTTTAAAGAAAGCAACACTTGACACAGAGGAATTACACCTGCTCATGAATTACCATACCAGTTAGAATTGGTATCTGGTTATTGACTCATATTGGGGTTCATATTATTTGGATGAACTAATTTATCACGAACCATGAATATGAATGCAATTCAAACCCCTGCTCAAAATTACCGCTCCCCCCCCCAGGAATTTTTAAAAACTACCTGTGCCCCAGAATTGACCACAAAAGCACCTCATTCTCTCTGCTGGAAGGGTATGTCCCTGACTCATCAATGTCGAGGAAATAAAAAGGAAAATGATGAAAAAAGCCAAATTCAGTGTGCTTCATTTGTCGTTCTTTCAAGCTCCTTTTCTTTTTCTATGGCTTTTTATGGCTTAAACACGGATTTCTATCACCTACTTTTCATGGCCCCAGTGGAGTCATTAAAAAAAAAAAAATATATATATATATATATATATATATGGGACAGTACAGTAGAAATTAGCACAACATTGTAAATCAACTATACGTCAATAAAATAAATTTTTTAAAATATATGGTAAGTAAACAATAGTGTTCAGTTGAAATCATGAGTACAATCATATGAAATTAATATAGAAAATAAATTCAGAAATCATACTATTTACAGTACAAAGTTTTTTTAAGAAAAACTTCATATTTTAAAACAAAACAGTTTTATGTCTTTATTTACACCCTTCTTCATTCTTAAAGGGTCTAAGAAATCAAAATAGGGGTGGAAAGCACTTTTCCCAAGCACCTCCTCAACCTGCCAGCGTCATAGCAAAAGTCTTGGTTGGCACTTAAACGTTGCTTTGATTCAGAATCTGTCATTTTTGTCTTGAAGAAAGACAGAGGGTTGAAAAGCAGCTCCAATTCCGATGGAAATAGTGGATTTTCAAAGTGTGCCATTTTCCTAGCAATCTTAGACTAACTGCTTCTGTCAGGTCTTAAAAATTCTTTGACTTCAGATTATAAAATACTCAGAAATTTCACCGACCTATTGTACATTTAACCTGTCCTATCAAATATATTAACCAGTTTTATCTGGTCATATTAACAATAACAAAATGCTTTTTAATGCATATTTTTAAAAGTATTTGGGGCAATTGCTAATCACAGCAGAAGTAACGATCTCTTTCTCTCTTGGCCTGCACGAGTAAGTGTGTGTGTATGTATGTGTGGTGTATTCTCAAGCTTAGCAGGTATAGTTCTTTACATGATCACTATGTGTTGTGTGTCTGTGGGAACCTCAGGGCCGCAATCTAAGAGCTTGTGCAGAAGAATCCAGTAATTCCATGAAATTCCCTGCGAATGCATAAAAGTCACTTCTCAGAGGTAGCAGGTCAGGAATGACTGTTCATGGCAGGTTTCTGAGGGCTTTTCTTTCTCATCTTTTGGAGATTAAGTACCTTCTACATTAGGCATTAAGCACATCACCTTGGTCTTCATACAGTGAGTAAACGTATCTTTAGAAACTGTATGCATTTCCAAGCATTCTTTTTTTTTTTTTTTTTTTGCGGTACACGGGCCTCTCACCGTTGCGGCCTCTCCCGTTGCCGAGCACAGGCTCGGGACGCACAGGCGCAGTGGCCATGGCTCACGGGCCCAGCCGCTCCGTGGCATGTGGGATCTTCCCGGACTGGGGCACGAACCCGCGTCCCCTGCATCGGCAGGCGGACTCTCAACCACCGCGCCACCAGGGGAACCCCAAGCATTCTTTATTTAAAGACTTTTATGTTTTTAAATGTTCAAGTTTTTAAAGCTTTAAAGTGTAAAGTTGACTCAACGATATTAACCATATCATCCATCGTAGAACTAAGGTGCTTATAGGCATTATTAGCACATATGAGTAAAATGTGAAAATGTGATGAACAGTCACCACCGGATCATGGAAATGTTTCCAACAAGAACAAAAAAGGAACGATTTTAGCTTAACACTGCCTTTAGGGGAGTATGTTAGGGTGTTTAACTTTATCTTATTCAAGATGAGGATTAGAAACCAGAACAAGTATATGCAATGATCTATTACTGTATTGTGTCAGTAAAGTAGATAATTTGAAATTTTTCGTTGCTCCGTATTTTACTTCTATGGGAATTTTAAAGCTCTGTTTGCAGGGAGGAGGTGAAGTGAATCATCTGTTTAACTCTATCCCTCCGTGGGGCTGGCTGTGCCTTACTGGGCTGGAGGTTCTGTATGCATCACGTACCCATCCCCACTCTCACTAGGCTAGAGCATCCATCGGGGCAGATGCTGCAGCCTCAGCGCCAAGCAGGAGCTCAGCACAGAGTAGCTGCTCAGGTAACACGTCTGCTTCGGGGGCACCCAGAAGGCAAATCAGAATGTCTCCCACTGCTGGTACTATGAAAAGCTCTACCTCGACATCAAGGGAATCAGATCTGGTCCTCAGCTCTGAGACACAACTCTGGCTGCAGATGTAAACAGCTAAGCCTGGAACTCTGCTATTTACTTAGCAAATTAAGCTGCCTTCCGTCTTTTATTCTGGCACCAATAGTGGAACCCCTGCAGCCTCTGAGGCTCAGTGTGTTCTGATTACCTGGGTGGGGAAAGCGACCGCGTTGGCAGAGCAGACCCAGGTGGTCCTGAGCAGAGGTGGGAAATGCCCTGGGGGCCTCTGTGTTTTCCCAGACTCAGAGGACCCACAGTCAGAAGAGCTGCAGGAAGCCCCAAACCAGAGGGGAGGCACCCCCGGGGGCTGGATATGGGGAGCGGGGGAGGGTGCAGGTGTGGGCCACCCGAGTCCTGGGCCACAAGCAGAGAGCAGAGCCTTTCCTGTTAGGGGCTGTAACTCAGGGCGGGCCTGTCGTGCTCCTGGAGCGGGGCTCAGCCTGGCTCGTGACGTCAGGCCTCTGCTCTGCTCAAGACACTTGGAGCCCCAATCTTGCCACTCCCTGAGCTGACCCTGTCTCGTGCCAAGTCTTGCCTCCAAACTGGAGAATTTTGTCCTACAACTTGAAAGAAAAATAATAATAATCACAAAGAAACAAGAAGGAAGAGAGGCAATACAAGGAGGAAAAAAGAAAAAGGAGGGGACAAAAGTGGAGGGTTTGGGATGAAAGCGCTCCTCGTGGGAACAGTACTCCTCCGCCCAAGGTGTTCTGGCTCTGGCGTTCTTCCTGAACCCCTTCTAGTTCAACTACAGGAGCTTAAGAACTTTCCCTGCTGAGTCCTATCGGGGAATAGGAGGAAGTCAGCCTTTTAGGATACACATCATGCAGAACTTTCTAGATACAGATCAAGGTTTTGGTGCTGCCTGCAGAGGCTTGACATAGATACTCATAATTAGGAAAACACATCTATTCCTAGATTCCCCAAGTGCCACCCCCCTCTTTTCCTTCAAATTGCTTTTTGAAGGTATATGATTTAAACAGCTGTGCACACCTGTTAAAAATGTCAGATGTGAGATAACAGAAAGACGTGGGGAAAGGAGAAAAATACCCATCGATAAAGAACTGCCCACCCTGTGCTGAATCCCACGGTAGGAGGAGGGGGTCTGCAAATTCCATTGCGCATCCTTTGGGGCAAACTCAAAGTTCTAGTTTCATCCCCTTACCTCCGTCCATGAGGTTGGCCCAGTAAATGACTCTGAACCCCTGGAGAATTCCATTCAAGGCTTCCTTGGAAAGTGTGGACCAGGATATTGATATGCTTTCTGGTGATGTTGCTATGGCTTGGACATTTTCGGGGGGGTAACTGGGCACTGAAATTAGATAATTAGAATCTGTAAAAACTGTGGGTGGTTTAATTAGCAAAGCAATATTGAATAAGCAACATTAGTGTAATATTTCAAAGTACAGGAAAAGAAAAAAATGCACTCAATCCCCCAAATTAAGGAAAAAAACGAGCACCATTTCTCTATACAAATATTATGATAACTCAGTAAAATGCAATGACTTCATATGACTTCCGCTGTCTCTCTTTCCAGAATAACTGCTTCACTTTGAAGCCCCAGGCTTATGGAGTTGAGAACACTTCTGATCCTATTGCATGAGTAAAAGACCATTGCTGGTCTGGCTTATTTGCCCATTACCCTTGAAAGTTACTGTTGTAAGTTACATATACTTTATACAGTACATCTCCTCATACTGAGTAATACCTGGCTTGTAAATTGAAAGCCTCACTATTGAAAGTGCCAAAAAGCAGACACGTCATCGTATTCACTGTCCCATCTCCAGCAGGGCCCCTTTCAATACTATACCATTCGTCAGAGGAAAGAGCGAAAATGGACTAGGATACAGGCTAGAAGGATATCTGAAGTATCTTTCATGTGGGTTTATGCAAACCTTAAATGTCGTGGCTGGGAGAGGGGGCAAAATAGTGACTGAATTGCAAACATCAGTGAAAGATGAACATCAAAGTGAAAACCCAAAGGCCTATCTAACCACGCCTGCAAAGACTATGAAGATGGAAAGAAAAGCCTGGACTTCTGGTTTCTAGCTGTCTTCTCCCCTGTGAAAACGGTCAGAAATTATAGATGCAAGTCACCATGTGTGTTCTCAAACTTATGATCCAGTGGCTAGTTGCACGAGAGGCAACTGCCGTGCAAGCTTGCTGCTAGAAGAATCTATCACCTACTCCTACAGCTAACCCTATATCTGACCTCTGCACCTAAAAGATGGTGCTTCTGGACGCTAGGGTTCTCTCTCTTTTCAAGCATTGCTGGAAAATGTGAGCTCTTCGGTGGTCAAGGTGGGAGGGTACATTAATTCCTTATGGCCACTAGGGGGCGCACAGTCACCATGAGATTTGCTCCAAGGAAGCTTGCTCATTCCTGTTCTCTGGTCTCAGAACGCTTAAAAATAAAAAGCAAGCAAGCAAGCAAGAAGGAAGGAAAGAAGGAAGAAAGAAAGAAAGAAAAAGAAAGAAAGAAAGAGAGAAAGAAAGAAAGAAAGAAAGAAAAAGAAAGAAAGAAAGAAAGGAAGGAAGGAAGGAAGAAAGAAAAAGAAAAGAAAGAAAGAAAGGAAAAAAGAAAGAAAGGAAGAAAGAAAGAAAGAAAGAAAGAAAGAAAGAAAGGAAGAAAGAAAGAAAGAAAGAAAGAAAAGAAAGAAAGAAAGGAAGGAAGGAAGAAAGAAAAAAGAAAAAGAAAAAAATCCTCCTTTATGGTGATTTGTGAGAAATTCTTAAAAAATCGGATTTCTACATTCTGGCCAGACTGCCGCCGTCATAGGGAGAGCTTTGGTTTCATGCGGGAAAATCCCACCTCTTGGGTTTGATGGAGAATGATGCTGAAAAAGGGATGGATTTGGCTTTGCAATCAAGGTCTGTCAAGGGCACCGAACCAAGGCAGCCCACAAGTTAATCAGGGCAGCTTCCCCACTGGAACCCCCAGTCCCTGCCGGCCTGGATGCCATTGTCACTGCAAAGCCCGAAGGCGGCCAGGCTCTGGGGACCCAGAGTAGCGGCTGGAACCTACCATCCTCGAGGGTGGTGGTGATGACTTCCTGAGAAGAAGGCCCCGTCCCGGCCCGGTTGCAGGCCTGCACCACCAGGCCGTACTGGGTGAACTTGTTGAGGTTGCTGAGGGTGTAAACCTCACTGTCCCCCGTGGTGTCGATACTGATGACGTTGAACTGGAAGCTGCCTCCAGTGCTGTACTCGCGGTAACCTATTTGGTAGCCACGGATAATCCCATTTTGCAGATGTTTCTTGGGAGCCTAAACAGGAAAGAGAAGAATCACTGAAGAACACTTTTTGTGATTTGGTAAAAAAACAATGTTATTTTCGGATGCTTTAAACCTGTTCGAAAGCTGGTTAATCCTACTCTATACCTATGGCCAAGCTACGAATTATACTCCGTGAATAATTTGGACGTTGCAAAGTTACCAAGTAAAATGTGAGTAGCTAAACAATCAAACAAGAAAGGATACTCGAGGTGTGACAAGAGGAAAACCGGCACCTGCCCTCCTCTTAGGCAAATAAAAATGAAATTGAATAAGCGTGGAAATAATCGTAACAGGTGTGGCAGTAGTAATAGTAATAGTAGCAGCAAACTCACACCTAGAGGCTGCTCGTGGCCAAGATGCTCTGCCTTTACCTGTGCAAATGAGCCCAACCCTCACTGCAGCCCTGGGACATAGCACCACCAAAACCTTCATTGACACAGGAGGTCCCACAGACATGAGGGACAGGAGGGGAATCCACCACAGAGCCTGTGCTCCCAGCCCCTCCCCCTCATGCTGCCAGGACAGCTGACTTCTCTAAGTGGTGGGGAAGTTTGGAAAGATGGATTGCATCTGTGGTACCTCTGCCTACACCAGCCATCACCTGGGGAGACTGAGGTTCGTGTTTTCACCCAGCAATATCTACGGAACTCTGCCACATTGTTCCAGGCACTGGGGAACAGAAGTGATTTTTTAAAAAAAGGTCCCTGCCCTCATGGAGCTTATACTCTAATGGAATATTCCAGAACAAAGGTGTTTGCACATCTAAAGCTGGGTGTGAAGGGGAGTCCACCCCTGGCAGGAAGGCAAACTTCTTTCATTAAGGCCTGAGTCATTTGGGGATCATTTTATGGTGATTTAAGATGGGCAAGGTGAGGCTAGAGTTACGAGTCAAAAACAGAACAGTTTTCGCTGACACATTGGAATTTTTAAGGATCCAGACTTTTTTCAAGTATGTTTTAAGAACATCAAAGTGATGCTCTAAAGTAATAAAGGTGTGGTAGGCTTTCAGGCAATCAACAGCTCTGTGTGTGTGTGTGTGTGTGTGTGTGTGTGTGTGTGTGTGTGTTGAGTGTGTGTATTTGTATTATGTCTGTGTGTGCATATGTGTGAGTGATATGTGTATGTATGTGCATGTGTACGTGTACATGTGTATTTCAGTACCGTGGATTAAGGTCTCTTGGGGCTCTGAAAAGCTTTCTGAAAATGCTTACAATTCCATTGGAGAGAGGAAATACGCACTCAGGAAACTGCAGAGAAATCTGAAGTGTTCAGGTGTGTGGTACTGGACCATGAAGGCCAGCAGGCTTCTCGAAAGTGGCAAAATGAGCGTGGCCTGAAAGCAGTCAGAAGATGCTGACCACAGGCAGGGCTGGAGGGATGGCCAGGGCTCCGGAAGGGGAGGGAGGGTGTGGGGTGGGAGAGACAGAGCAGCTGGAATGGATTGCGGGGGGGCTGCTGAATGCCCAGGGGTGAGGAATGGCAGACAGAGAGGATCTGCCCAGGATGGGGGTGGGGTGAGGCTGGTCCACCAGCAGGAGGAAGGCAGAAGAGGGTCGGGACAGACAGCGGCAGGAACGAATTCAGCAGACGCCTGTGGATGGCCTACCACGCCAGCCCCCCGCGGCATGAATGTCGCCAGCTGTCTTTGGGTGTTTGAGTTATATAAGAGCAGTAAAATCACATTTTCTTTTTTCAGGCGAGTTTCCTCATTTATGGTTTTCTTGGATCCCACTGCCTTTCTCAACAACTCATCTGATTTCAGGCATTTACATGGTGCTAATAGGTATCAGAGAAACAGCCTGGAAACCATTACTTCTGCAGTCAAGTTGGCAGTCAGACGTTGACACAAAAGCACACCCCTTTCTTATTATAAGCAAGTGTGTATGCACTCCTGCTTTTGCATTGGTGAACTACAACTTTTCACTCTGATTTAAAATTGGATCCAAAGATTTCAGATGTCGAGAATTCCATTACCTGGAATTTGTTTTACCTAAACCACTGAATTGCATTTGTATCATTGGATTGATTAGCAAAATCAATTTCCCTCCAAAAGCCATGGATAAGTCAAATATAAAACAAAGATATTTCTCCTATATCACAAAGTTTTTTAATGTTTAATATGGTCACCCAAATATAAAGGACTTTTCAAATTTAAAAAATATTCTAATTTTTCAACGGGCTCCCTGTGACGATTTAAGTCTCCCTAAGGTGCCAAGTCAGGATCCCAGGATAGGAGCTATGGAGTCTGATCAGGTAGGGGGTGTAGGGAGTGGAGGCAAATGCCCATGAGTAAATGTTCACTCACAGCACCCAATTTAGCTGAATCTTCCACAAGCAGAGGGACCTGCTGGCTGACATTTCCCTTCCTGGGTTTGGGGGGATTAATCATGCCCGTGATTTGGTTGCACAGATAGGTGGGTGGAGAAATCTTCCTGTTTTCACTTTCTGAGGGTGAAAGCACATTCTAACTGGTTAAATAGGGTAGGCAACACAGCGGTTCTTGCCCTGTTCAGTTTAAATATTTTGTACAAAAGAAATAGAACATTCTTTACATTTTTCTTAGAACTAAATTTTAGTCCTGCTAATTCTGGAGTGACACGAAGGTTATTTTTGTTTATTAGATTCTTCTGCAAAATATTTTGTAGAAAATTATTTTAGTGTTTTTTTTTTGTAATAATAAAAGTATACAGCCACCATTCCTATGTAATCACTATTCAAATTCTGATATGTTTTTTTCTCTAAGCGAAATTGAAGTTTGTTTTTGGTCTTCACATGGTTGTCTTCATACTCTACAATTTAGTGACTGATTATTTTTATTTATGATCATACTTTCATGTTTACTTCCAGTTTTTAAAAATCATATTCCATGTTTTACTGACTCATTTTTCCAACAATTTTGTTTGGGATATTGTTTTGTAACTTATTTCCTACCACAAATGAACCTTGTTTTTAAGTTTGTTTATTCGACTGAAGTCCCAGAAGTGGGACTTATTGGGTATCTTATTTCAAAAAGGTTGTGTTTCAGTTGACTGTTAATGAGATAGGATTTCTTGTTATTATTCTTTCAGATGTGAAATCCGATATGGTAATGCAAGGGACTGTGTTTATCACAAGGAGCAAAGAAGAGAGCTCTCCTTCTGACTTTGAAGAGATATGTATGAAGAGAATGGTGAGTTATTTGAAGGTAGCAGTGGTTTCACACATTTCTTTCCAGGGCTCTAATACAATCGCTAGTTATCAAGCAGAATGAATTGTTGCACCTGAGAAAGAAGCGATGGATTTTTCTTACAAATGAAATATGCACTTTTGATTCCACAGCATGTGGGCCCTCAGAGGTTTTGAAAACCATCTAAAAAGGATTGTGTTGGGGGAGAAATGGGGAGTGACTACTAATGGGTATGGGCTTTGTTGTAAGTGATGAAAATTTTCTAAAATTAGATTCTGGTGATGGCTACACATCTCTGTAAACATACAAAGCAACATGGAATCATACACTTAAAACAGCAAATGTGATGGTATGTTAATTTCATCCCAATAAAGTTGTTTTCATAAAAGTTAGTGTGCTGAAATCATCTCTCGGTTATTTCTCTTTCTAATTCAGTTACAACAGTAGCTTCCTTCACCACAACCACAGTGAACACCAACAATCAATACTCACCACCTCTACCACCACATCTTCACCATCACCATCACCACTACTTACATGCACACCGCCCCCACTTACCACTTCCACTACCTCATGCCCCCAAGACAACCATCCCCGTACATCACTGCCACCACCTCCATCACCTGCATCATCACCAACATCCTCACCACCTCCATCACCAGCATCATCACCAGCATCACCACCACCTCCATCACCAGCATCATCACCATCATCACCACCACCTCCATCACTAGCATCATCACCATCATCACCACCACCTCCGTCACCAGCATCATCACCATCATCACCACCACCTCCGTCACTAGCATCATCACCATCATCACCACCACCTCCATTACCTGCATCATCACCAACATCACCACCAGCTCCATCACCAGCATCATCACCATCATCACCACCACCTCCATCACCATCATCATCACCACCTTCATCACTGCCACCACCTCCATCACCAGCATCATCACCATCATCACCACCACCTCCATCACTAGCATCATCACCATCATCACCACCAGCTCCATCACCATCATCACCACCACCTCCATCACCATCATCATCACCACCTTCATCACTGCCACCACCTCCATCACCACCATCATCACCATCATCACCACCACCTCCATCACCAGCATCATCATCACCATCACCACCACCTCCATCACCAGCATCATCACCATCATCACCACCACCTCCATCACCAGCATCATCACCACCACCTCCATCACCAGCATCATCACCAACATCACCACCATCTCCATCACCAGCATCACCACCAGCATCACCACCACCTCCATCACCAGCATCATCACCATCATCACCACCACCTCCATCACCAGCATCATCACCACCTTCATCACTGCCACCACCTCCATCACCAGCATCATCACCATCATTACCACCACCACCATTACCCAATGCCACAACCACCTCTCCCACCTTTACCACCAACCTTATCACTCCTCCATCAATAAATCACTGCCATGCCTCCAATACATCCACCACCATCACCACTGACATTAACATCACCCTAAGTATCACTATTACCACCATCACCTCCAACACTAACTCAGGGCCAAAATCACTACCGCCAGTTACTACTATCCCTCCACCACCTCCACCACCTCCATCACCTTCACCTGTTGAGCACTTGCTTTTCCCAATCAGTGTAATAGGTGAGATGTATATCTCCCCATTTATCTTCACAACAACCCCAAGAAGTCTCATTATCCTTCTTTACAGATGAAGAAACTGAAGGTCAAGAGGTTAAAAGCATCTTCCTCAAGGTAAGTGTAGAGTTGGAATTCTAACCCAGGTTTTTCCAAGAGATGTATTTAGTTTCCACCACTCACAGAGCCCCAGATAACTTTTCTCCTTTTTGAAGCGCTTGCTAATTAGGTTTTTATGGTTACACTAAGCAAAACACTTTTAATCAAAGAAAAATCTAGCAAATCACATGAAGAGAAAATATTGTTTTCATGCACAAAAGTAAGCAAGAATTCTAACTGTAACAGGCAAAGTTTAAGTTCTACTATTCATTTGTAGGTTGAATAGTCAGATGTAAATTTAGGAATGTGTTAACATTAAAGAAATTCTTGAGGACATATTAGAAAACAGATCTCTTTTAAAAATCCATAAGTGCAGGGATTTCGTACACTAAGTGCAGTGAATTTAAGGGCTGTGGTGCAAGTTCCAACTTTTTTTGAAGTCACTCTGGAGACCTCTCTGAGTTACATGAACAACAAGCCAGCAGGGGAAGTGGGTATGGACCAGTGGAAGCACTTCAATCCATTTGTCTGGTAGTGGGCTTCACATCATCCAAAGACAAGTTAGTACATAATACCCCTTACTTTAAACATTGTTTTGGATGATACATTTCTGCTTGGAGCATGTGTCTACTTGGAATAAAGGGAAACGGTTGGCTGATGTACAAAGAGAGAACATCCAGATGGGAAGGCAGTTGAGGATACTGTTCTCTGGCTGTTCAATAGCCTCAAAGAACAACTGATTAAGTGGGTCAAAAATAATTGTTTGCTTTCATGAAACTAAGAGAATGGAGTTAATGTTGGGGTAGGAAGAAACATAGAAGAAGGAATCAGGTAGGGGTCTTTAAACACATTTTGAATCTGGGTTGCAAGATATTGGAGAAGACAAGTATCCTAAGAAGCCACTTTGATCATGCCCTCCCTCTCCCCAAATCTCAACGGTGCCTGTTGTAAGATTTGAGCCCTACAGGAGTCTTTCCAGACTAATGTCTCCTGGATGTCCCTCCATCTAGGATTCTCTTTGACTGCTTGACTAAGCATGGGGATTCCAACTCGCTTACACTTTCTCATCTCATGAAAGCCCCAGTCAGAGAATGGACTTCTTCTTTTTTTCCACTGTCGACACATGACTCACTCCATGGCCAGCTCCACTTCCAACTCATTGGGGAGCCTCCTTTGACTGTCTCCGTCCAAGGAGTCCTCTCCTTCCTCTGGTCTCCACTGGCACTCACCCATCCACCACCATCTCAGCAAGAATTGGCCACTTCCATCCCCTCTATGGTCACCATTAACATATCAAATGTCTGGTTTCCAATAACTTGACTGCAAGCGCTAAGAGCACAAGGGTTCCTAAAAAACTGTTTGAAATCTGACCCACTGCCCTGTCCAAATCAAGACTTCAGCACAGTGGACATTCTCAAAAAATTTATTGTAGATAAAGAAGAGAATGGTTCTGAGCATATATGAGGTGTAAAAAAGTGATGGGTAAGAATGACCTAAGATTTATATCTTACTGAATAAAGATCTAATGGGCAGGGTATAAAGACGGAAGAGGTGCCTGGACTCCAGACCCAGGATGCAGGTGTTGATCAGAGGCCTGGGTCAGTCAGTTCAGAGGGAGCTCTCAGGCAGTGTGCCCCAGCCTGGACGTGTGGGCTCAAGTTGAGAGCTGGCTTCTGTGCTGTCACGTAGCATGGCGGTCCACCTATCAAGATGGGAGATTTAGGCAGCATTGGGAGGGGTCCATTTCATTTCCCAGACCCCATCAGGGAGGAAAATAGCTTCTGAAGAGCCAATTTATCTGGACAATGTTGTCCATTTTTGTTTCCTGATTAAAACAAGGATTCCAGAGTTTATTCACTTGTCATCCAGCCTGTAAGTCACACATGCTTACAATAAGGATCATTGAAGAACGACCAACAGATTTATAGCAAACCTCTCCTGACAACCAGCCCTCTTAATACATATTAGAGGAAGACGTTGGAAAGTAAGTGATTGGGGGAAAGAAAAAAAGCTTTCTTTTTTTTCTCCCTTCACTCCATAGTCAAGAATTCAACAATCTGAGTGTCTTTCCATGCAGGATGATGCTGCCATATACAGATGACTTTGATATGTGAGCGTTCTGGTTTTACCTTTTCTCAGAGCCCTTTGAACGCACTACTATTCTAAGAGAAGGCCTTAGCTATCCACTGTTGTGTTTTTCTCGTGAAGATTCAGTTTTCCCATGTTGAAGTTTCCCCTTTCTTTCCTTCGCCTTTGCATCCAGGAATGATCCAGATTTCTTTTCATTTGTCTCATTTATCTGCTGTCTGTGGCCCTCTCTTTCTCCCCTTCCAGCCCTGACTTTGTTTTTTCTCCTGTGGTTTCCCTAAACAGCTTTCTTTCACATCTGTTGAGGAGCCCTTTCTCCAGCCTCCAAATCCCCCCCAACCCTCACTTTCTTTAAGAAACCATCTCTTTTGATCTCCATGACAACAGGAGCCCCGTGTCAATTTCCTTGTGTGGTTTGCAAGTGCCTGCATTTTACGTGTCCGCCCGAATCATCCTGCGAGCCACCCGTGGCAGGTCCTCTGCTCTTTATAGGGAGGGTAGAAACAGGGATGAGCAAATGCTCAGGGCACCAGTGTGGCTGTGAGTGATTAGAACAGGCACCTCATCTTCAGAAAACCACCAGCCAGGTCCTGTTTCTGTCACTCTCCCCTCCCCCTCCCCACTGCTGGCGGGTGGACTTTCCTCAATGTCAGGGTCCATCCGCTGACTTGGAGAGCCCAAGGCATCCACTGCAGAATCCCGCATTCCGGGAACACTGCGTCACTCCGACATGTTGAGTAATTCAGTTGAAAAATGATTAGAAACGTTTCCTTTTAGATTCCTCCAAATTCACTTAAATGTAGTCTGTCCTCATTTCCCTTTTATTACAGGGGTGGGAGACTGTCTTTTTCATCTCTGTGTGCTTCCTCCAGCCCCTTACCCTGCTCCCCAATATAAACAGCATGAGCTCCATAACTTGTTCAGTGAACGGATGCATTAACTGTAACAGCCAGCAGCTGGTGCCTCTTCTATACAAGGCATTGCGTGCAGGGAAGATGTACAGTGAATCTGTGAGTAAAGTGGAAAGTGATGATGGTGGTGGTGGAGATTTGCACAAGGGGCTGTGGAAGGGAAAAGGAAGAGATGCCTTTTCCAAATGGGTGCAGGAGGACTCCCAGAGAAGGGGGGCAATGTTATAGGAAAGTAATCAGTGGACCTGGCTGCAGGTGGTGAGGGAATAAGAGATGGATCAGGAATGGAGAGCAGCTCCAGCGACCCTTCAGGGAGGTATATGGGGTGACTGGGTGGTGGTGGCGTGAGTGTAGGAAACCTAGGGAAATGCTGGGGCCCCACCCAGACCTGCTGACTCAGAAACACACGCTGGCTACAGGGAGGGCATGCTGGTCTGTGTTTTAACAAGCCCTCCCTGGGAGGCTGAGCAAGCTCCAGTCTGAGAACCACTGTGGTTGTCACTCAAAGTCATTAAAAGGTTTAGGACTGGCCTCACTTGGGATGGACTTTAGTTAAAAAGCAATGGCTGCACATCCCCCAATTTTTCAGGTCACCAATAACCCATTTTCCTGGTCTCTGCAGAACAGAAGGGATTGAACTCAAATAGGACTGTAAGCCCTCTGTGGTCCGGGAGTCACACAGCAACAAAGGGACCTCTTCACAGGGGGGCCGTGGTGGAGGGGAAACAGCTGCCTTGCTGAACAGAGCCCTGCTGGGGCTCCCCAGTCCCCGTGGATGGACAGCACAGCCTCCCTGGATGAATGGACCATGGGTCCTCAGGGAGAGATGGCAGACAGAGGAGGATTCTTACATCATTGCCTCAAAGCACATTTTCCTTCCTGTCTCTCTCCTTGGGTTGGCCCTCCATGGCCACTCTGCTGTCCACGGGGGCTCTAAGCTCATTCTCAGCATTGTAGGTGTCCTACAAGGGATACGTGCGGCCATGTTGCTCCCCCCTCAATGTTATTGTTCGTCAAGGGACAGGTAAAGAGCCAAGGGGCCACGTGGTGTGAAATAAAAAGTGGACACGTGATCTGACGATGAGACACGCTTAAGTTATGATGAATGACAAAGTGTTTGGAGTGTGTACTATCTGGAGAGGCCAAGAACTTGGAATTGGAGCTGGATGGTCACCATAGTCTAGTCAGACTTGGCGGAGGAGATGGTGACCAAGGGTGTGCGTTGGCTTGGAACACAAATGCAGAATTTTAGAAACATTTTGGAGAATATTGTGGCATGAACTTAAGGCTAACTTCTGTACAACAGGGTGACATTTTTTCAATTTCTAAACTGTAGGGTAGCTCCCATTTCATTCACTCATTCACTCATTCATTCATTCATCCCACCAACAAACATTTGTTGAGTAGCTACTCTTGTTAAACCCCTCCTTTTTTGAATTTTTCTGTCCTTTGCAAATCCCATTCTCTGGTAGCCACATAGAGCATTTCTCACCAGCCATAAAGGCTTATCCAGTGGTTTCTGCTGACGCCCTAACAAAGGAATTCACAGAATATATGCAGACCAAGATTGGGTTTACCTATCAGCTCTGAGGTCTCTAGGGACATCCTCCACCTAACATCAGGGCCTCTAGATGCTGTGCATCCTTCTTAAGGTCCTACGTCCAACTCAGGTAGCTGGTAAGGAGGGCACGGTGACTTCCGAAGCTCAGAGAAGCTAGAGAAGACTTCTGAGAAAAAGACTTTGCCAGAAGGGTGATGGCTCAGTGTGCCAGAGCTTGGGAGTAGAATCAGTCAGAAGTGGCAAGGAGAGGGAGGTGCCCTGGGCTCAGAACAGGGGAAGAGCAGGGAGGGGGTGAGGAGGGGGGCTGTGGAAGTTTCCATCGGCCAACGAGGGGTGTAGCCAAGGGCCAGCCAGGAAAGAATCGACCTAGAGACTCTGAGGTTCTGGGAGGCTGGTCCGGTACCTCTGAGCCTGCAGGTAACGGGAATTTAGGGAAAACAGGGTTTTGGTTTTGATGCCAAGAGGCAGTGTGTACTAGTCTGTGAGTATGAAGGCTGGGGTCCCAGCTATTTAGTGGCAGCTGAGTGATCCCAAAGGACTTGGCTTCCCCCATGCAGACAGGGGTATCCAGCCGAGAGGAACTCCCCTGCAGGGAAGGGGTGGCCCCGTGGATGGCAGAGTGGCCATGGAGGGCCAGATGGACCCATCAATAGGCCACAGAGATTCAGGGGGCCACATCTGACCCAGATCTGCTAAGCTAGTGCAAGAGGTAGGGAAGAGTCCCCTAGTGCTTTAAATCTCTGCCCAGAGGACCAATGAACAGGCAGCTATTGTGACGAGTTTCAATTGTATGTGGCTGCTTCTTTTGGTATCATCTTGGTTTATTAAACATGGTTGACAAACTGTGGTCCTGGGGCCAGGTCCTTTAGCCACTTGTTTTTATATGGCTCTTAGCGAAGAATGTACATATTTTTTACATATTTTTAAATGAATGCAAAAAATCAAAAGAGGAAGAATAGTGTGTGACATGTGAAAATTATACGGGCTTCAAATGTCAGTGGGGCTGAGTCAGGTTTTACTGGAGCCCAGCTGCACCCACCCAGCTGCGTATCTGCCGTGTCTGCTTCTGAGCTACAGTGGCAGAGTTGAGGGGCTGTGACAGAGACCTCATGGCCCACAAAGTCTAGATTATTTGCTTTCTGGCCCTTGACAGGAACAGGTTGCAGACCCCTGTAGGACACAGCATTGTGGACAGAGCCGCCTGCAGGGTGAGATCCACTCTGTGGGCTGGAGGTTGAAGACAGGGAGGGATGTGGGGAGATTGTCAACGGTGGAAGGAGAAGCACCTCCGAGAGAGGGGGTGTTGGAGAAAGGCCAGGGTTTGGACCAAAGGAGAGTCAGTGACCCTCCCTGCTGGGATGTCAAAGTTCTAGCCTGTGTTCTATCAGAAGACAAAGAATGCCTGCATCCACAGTGGACCTTTGATCCGGGATATGGTACCTGCCATCTACACCTCAGTGATGGTCCTAAGCATAAGCATAGGATGGCATTGCTCCTGCAGAGCTAAGTAGAGTCTCTTGTCTGTACTTGGGTAATGAAAGGTTTGGCCTCAATTAAAGGCATCAACACTCATGAATGGGTAATGGAGGAAAAGAACATTGAAAAGCATCTAATAGGCTACTCTGCCCTGTCAGGAACATGCTAGAAGCGTTTGGACAAGGGGCCCCCCCAAGGAAAGCTCTGGTCTGAAGTGGGGGGATGGGCCTGACACATTCCCAGGAGCACGGAGAGCCAGTGATTCTGTCCAGACGCCCGGGAATGACACCACACTTTTCCTGTGTTGTATTTTCCTTCTTTGCGAATTCTCACTTCTAGGAGTCATTGAGAACATGCCTCCGGAATTCTTCTGTTATTTATATAAAGACAGGGCTTATTCCCACTTTAGATTGTGGCAGGGAGGGAAAATGAGAATGAAAATATACTTTTAAAGAGTAGCATTATTCTATTTCCTGTATTTCTGTGATTCCTCAAAGCACAAAAAAACATTTATGTTTGGACTCAACATTTTCAAAAGAATGCACCAATGGAAGGACTCCATCACAGGAACTGAAAGGATGTAAAATCAGTTTTCAAAAATTTTAATACGAAGAGGAGATTGACCTTTGAAAAAACTGTGGAAGGTTTTACCTAGAAATAGAGTTACTTGGTTACATCTTAGTGCATTAAATTAAATAAATTTGTATTAGTGAAATGAATCTGAAAGCATATGTTGTATTTTTCTGTCCTACCCCCTGTAACCATGAAAATGGAATGTGGGAATTAGATGCCCAAAGTCTCCCAAGGCAGTTGACTCCTGCTTTCCTGGCTGGAGTTCTTCCTGCAACAGACCCAGAAGAACTTGGTCCAGCCTATTCTAAATGATAAAAGTAACATCGCATTTCTTCCCTTATCTTAGGAGACATGTCCATATTGGACAGATGTTTTCCTTTTATTCTTTGATTTTTCATTCTAACACCTGTGCCCCATTTACTAATTTATCTACCCTATTTGATTTCTCTGATAAGATGGGAAATGTTGTCAGCAAGATAGCTTAATGATGGCTTTCTAAGAAAATTAAGCACATTAGTAAATCAATGAAGGTAGAACATACCCTCACACCATATACAAAAATACTCAAAATGGCTTTAAGACTTAAACATAAAACATGACACCATAACACTCCTAGAAGAGAACATAGGCAAAATATTTTCCAACATAAATCACAGCAATGTTTTCTTAGGTCAGTCTGCCAAGGCAATAGAAATAAAAGCAAAAATAAACAAATGGGACTTAATCAAACTTACAAGCTTTTGAACAGCAAGGGAAACGAAAAGGCAACCTACAGGATGGGAGAAAATATTTGCAAACAATGTGACCAACAAGGGCTTAATTTTCAAAATATACAAGCAGCTCATACAACTCAATAACAACAAAAAAACAAATAACCTCATCGAAAAATGGGCAGAAGAACTAAATACATATTTCTCTAAAGAAGACATATAGATGGCCAACAGGCACATGAAAACATGCTCAACGTTGCTAATTATTAGAGAAATGCAAATCAAAACTACAGTGAGATAGCACCTCACACTGGTCAGAATGGCCATCATTAAAATGTCTACAAACAACAGATTCTGGAGAGGGAGAAAAGGGAACCCTCCTACACTGTTGGTAGAAACGATAAGTGGGTGCAGCCATTGTGAAAAACAGCATGGAGGTTCCTCAAAAAAACTAAAAGTAGAGCTACCATATGATCCAGCAGTCCCACTCCTGCGCATATATCTGGTCAAAATTATAATTCAAAAAGATACATGCGCTATAATTCAAAGAGATACATGTTCATAGCAGCACTATTCACAATAGCCAAGACATGAAAGCAACCTAAATGTTCATCAACAGATGAACAGATAAAGCAGATGTGGTACATTTATACAATGGAATATTACTCAGCCATAAAAAAGAACAGAATAATCCCATTTGCAGCAACATGGACGGAACTAGAGATTACCATTCTAAGTGAAGTAAGTCAGACAAAGACAAATATCATATGATATCACTTATATGTGGAATCTAAAATATGACACAAATAAATTTATCTGTGAAACAGAAACAGACTCACAGACATAGAGAACAGACTTGTGGTTGCCAAGGGGGATGGGGGGAGGGGAAGGAAGGACTGGGAGTTGGGATTAGCAGATTCAAACGATTATATATAGAAGGAATAAACAACAAGGTCCTACTGCATAGCATAGGGAACTATATCCAATATCCTGTGATAAATCATAATGGAAAAGAATATATAAAAAAAGCATATAAATGTATAACTGAATCACCCTGCTGTACAGCAGAAATTAAGACAATGTAAATCAACTTCAATAAAAAATGAATAAAAAAGACAATTAAGCATATTAAATAGTGTATATTCATTTATTCACTCACTCAGTGGCTGCCATTCAGTTCACTTATAATACAGAAGACCATATTCACTTTAGTTTGGTCTCTTCTCATTTGTTCTTTGTGAGAAGTAGGGCTAGTATTTTATGAGAACCAGTAAAACTACATACGAGCCAGTCTTTTGAATACTTTTATTAAAATTACTACCTATCCATCTATCATTTAGATTATTTAAAATAAAAATTTTACTGATTAATTTTTTGGCTGGGCAGAGTTCATGATATTTACATTTACTGGGAGGTGTCTGTTGTCAGAAAGGACTGTGCTGTCCAGAGCCGTCAGAGGGGCCAGCATCCAGGGTAGAGAGAAGAATCGGGGCTGTTATTCACTAAACTAAACTCATATCCTAAAATGCTCTCCCAGTCTCCATCCTCCGTGGCTGTCAGGACAGTGCTGGGAGATGAGTACAGACAAGGCTATGCTGTTACGATGGCTAGTTTGTCTGTGACTTAATGAAAAGGAAACTCAGATCGGACCTAGAGGAAGGATTCGAGCTTCAGCAATGACAAACCAAGTTACTTGCTCAAGATCATTTTTACTAAACGTAGAGGGGAGAATAATATCTAGTTATGTTGAAGTCTAATCCTACACTTTCTGTCCTGTATCAGAGTATCCTTATTAGATGTAATTTACTTGCTGTAGATGCATTTAAATTATGCTAATCCTACTTTATGCATAATGTAATGAAATACTGTCAAGTTATACTTTTTCATACACTCTATATTTTCACTGCAAGTGTTATATATTCATAAATGTATGACACTAAGTTTTCATGGCTAAATTATACATACTGTAATCGTCAATAGACAATTAAATAAATTTAAATATTATCCTGACCATAAGCAATTTTTACCTTAATGTCCCAACTTTAGAAGCCAATCCACTTGTTAGATGTGATGTTGATGTACTAAATAAAGACCTATGGCTGGTCACCAGTAAATGTCCAAAATGCTCTTTTAGTTCCAACCTCATGATTCCTACTCACTATTCTTGTTTGCATTTCTGATAATACGTTCCATCAGTCAAGGCAAAAATACTATCCTTACCTCCTAACTTATTGTAACCTAACAGTTTATAACTTGTTTATTTATTTATTTGTTTTAACATCTTTACTGAAGTATAATTGCTTTACAATGTTGTGTTAGTTTCTGCTGTATAACAAAGTGAATCAGCTATACAGATACATATATCCCCCTATGCCCTCCCTCTTGCATCTCCCTCCCACCCTCCCTATCCCACCCCTCTAGGTGGTCACAAAGCACTGAGCTGATCTCCCTGTGCTATGCAGCTGCTTCCCACTAGCTACTTTACATTTGGTAGTGTATATATGTAAATGCCATTCTCTCACTTTGTCCCAGCTTACCCTTCCCCCTCCTCCATCCTCAAGGCTATTCTCTACCTCTGCATCTTTATTCCTGCCCTGCCCCTAGGTTCTTCTGAACCAGTTTTTCTTTTTAGATTCCATATATATGTGTTAGCATACGGTATTTGTTTATCTCTTTCTGACTTACTTCACTCTGTATGACAGACTGTAGGTCCACCCACCTCACCACAAATAACTCAATTTCGTATCTTTTTATGCCTGAGTAATGTTCCATTGTATATATGTGCCACATCTTTTTTACCCATTCATCTGTCAGTGGACACTTAGGTTGCTTCCATGCCCTGGCTATTGTAAATAGTGCTGCATTGAACGTTGTGGTACATGACTCTTTGAATTATGGTTTTCTCAGTGTATATGCCCAGGAGTGGGATTGCTGGATCATATGGTAGCTTTATTTTTAGTTTTTTAAGGAACCTCCATACGGTTCTCCATAGTGGCTGTACCAATTTACCTTCCCACCAACAGTGTATAGGGTTCCCTTTTCTCCACACCCTCTCCAGCATTTATTGTTTCTAGATTTTTGATGATGGCCATTCTGATCTGTGTGAGCGGATACCTCATTGTAGTTTTGATTTGCATTTCTCTAATGACTAGTGATGTTGATCATTCTTTCATGTGTTTGTTGACAGTCTGTATATCTTCTTTGGAGAAATGTCTATGTAGGTCTTCTGCCCATTTTTGGATTGGGTTGTTTGTTTTTTTGATATTGAGCTGCATGAGCTGCTTGTATATTTTGGGAATTAATCCTTTGTCAGTTGCTTTGTTTTCAAATATCTTCTCCCATTCTGAGGGTGGTCTTTTCGTCTTGTTTATGGTTTCCTTTGCTGTGCAAAAGCTTAGAAGTTTCATTAGGTCCCATTTGTTTATTTTTGTTTTTATTTCCATTTCTCTAGGAGGTGGGTCAAAAAGGATCTTGCTGTGATTTATGTCATAGAGTGTTCTGCCTATGTTTTCCTCTAAGAGTTTTATAGTGCGTGGCCTTACATTTAGGACTTTAATCCATTTTGAGTTTATTTTTGTGTATGGTGTTAGGGAGTGTTCTAATTTCATTCTTTTACATGTAGCTGTCCAGTTTTCCCAGCACCACTTACTGAAGAGGCTGTCTTTTCTCCACTATATATTCTTGTCTCCTTTATCAAAGATAAGGTGACCATATGTGCGTGGGTTTATCTCTGGGCTTTCTATCCTGTTCCATTGATCTATATTTCTGTTTTTGTGCCAGTACCATACTGTCTTGATTACTGTAGCTTTGTAGTGTAGTTTGAACTCAGGGAACCTGATTCCTCCAGCTCCGTTTTTCTTTCTCAAGATTGCTTTGGCTATTCGGGGTCTTTTGAGTTTCCATACAAATTGTGAAAATTTTTGTTCTAGTTTGGTGGAAAATGCCATTAGTAGTTTGAAAGGGATTGCACTGAATCTGTAGATTGCTTTGGGTAGTATAGTCTTTCTCACAATGTTCATTCTTCCAATCCAAGAACATGGTATACCTCTCCATCTATTGGTATCATCTTTAATTTCTTTCATCAGTGTCTTATAGTTTTCTGCATACAGGTCTTTTGTCTCCTTAGGTAGGTATATTCTTAGGTATTTTATTCTTTTTGTTACAATGGTAAATAAGAGTGTTTCCTTAATTTCTCTTTCAGATTTTTCATCATTAGTGTATAGGAATGCAAGAGGTTTCTGTGCATTAATTTTGAATCCTGCTACTTTACCAAATTCATTGATTAGCTCTAGTAGTTTTCTGGTAGCATCTTTAGGATTCTGTATGTATAGTATCATGTCATCTGCAAACAGTGGCAGTTTTACTTCTTGTTTTCTGATATGGATTCCTTTTATTTCTTTTTCTTCTCTGATTGCTGTGGCTAAAACTTCCAAAACTATGTTGAATAAGAGTGGTGAGAGTGGGCAACCTTATCTTGTACCTGATCTTAGAGGAAATGGTTTAAGTTTTTCACCATTGAGAATGATGTTGGCTGTGGGTTTTCTCATATATGGCCTTTATTATGTTGAGGTAAGTCCCCCTATGCCTACTTTCTGGAGAGTTTTTATCATAAATGGGTGTTGAATTTTGTTGAAAGCTTTTTTATATATATCTGTTGAGATTATCATATGGTTTTTCTCCTTCAATTTGTTAATATGGTATATCACATTGATTGGTTTGCATATATTTAAGAATTCTTGCGTTCCTGGGATAAACCCCACTTGATCATGGTGTATGATCCCTTTAATGTGCTGCTGGATTCTGTTTACTAGTATTTTGTTGAGGCTCTTTGAATCTATGTTCATCAGTGATTTTGGCCTGTAGTTTTCTTTCTTTGTCACGTCTTTGTCTGGTTTTGGTATCAGGGTGATGGTGGCCTTGTAGAATGAGTTTGGGAGTGTCCCTCTCTCTGCTATATTTAGGAAGAGTTTGAGAAGGATGGGTGTTAGCTCTTCTCTAAATGTTTGATAGAATTTGCCTGTGAATCCATCTGGTCCTGGGCTTTTGTTTGTTGGAAGATTTTTAATCACTGTTTCAATTTCAGTGCTTGTGATTGGTCTCTTTATATTTTCTTTTTCTTCCTGGTTCAGTCTCAGAAGGTTGTGCTTTTCTAAGAATTTGTCTATTTCTTCCAGGTTGTCCATTTTATTGGCCTATAGCTGCTTGCCATTCATAACTTGTTTATAACCTAACTGTTCTATAACAGAACAGGGAAAGTGTCTGTCCTCAGGTATCTTGTATTATGTCAGGTTCATCCAGTGAAGCTTTCAGGAGAAACCATCTGAAAGGACTGCAGGCTGATGAATGGAGTTGGCCTTGCTCTGAGTCCTTAGTTGAAGGTCAATTTATGTCTTGTCAGGGTGAATTAGCTGAGAGGTCCAGCCTTTTCCCTGGGATGGAACAGAGACAACCCTTCTAGGCTGAGTCTCAGCTAACTTGTCTTCCCAGAATGCCCAGGTGTGACTCTGCATCCCACACTCTTGGTGGCTCAGCAGCCTTTGGAAAGCTGGCCAGCATCTTCTTGCTGCCCTTTGAGGCTGGGAACTAAGAGGACTGCCTGCTTATGTTGGGAGGCCAGCCAGGACCTTTAGGGCAGGCAGATTGGAAGCCCTGCTCTGGGACAGAGAACTGGGGTCCTAGGAAAAGGCCAATCACATGGCTAAACCAAAAGGGCTAATCTGATGGAGATTTGCGGAGCGAGGCAGAACATATTCCAAAGAAGCAAATAAGCAATGAATGGTTTTATGAAAGGGATCTGTATATTTTATACATGTGCAAAAAAGTAAGATGCTAATATAGTCATGTAGGGCTTTTTAAGATGTCCAGAGGTTTCCAAAGGAAAGGTACCCCCTCTTTATATGCATATTTTAACATGAAGGTGAACAATGAGTGGTCCATGTATTTATTTAACAAATATTGACTGTGCTTCTACTGAGAATATAACAAACAAACAACATATGCCCTCTACCCTCATAGAGCTTACAGTCTAGTCAACTGTAAGAAGTTAAGAGAGAATAATCCTACCCCCTGTGGATGACCAAGAAGTTTTGAAATCAGTTTGGATTTTTCTTCTCTCACTGTAGGGGAAAGAGGTAAGACTTGTTAATATGAGAAGGGCTGACAGTTCCTTATCTATTTGTCAGGCATACTGGTCATCAGGCTTCTTAATAAAACTGCAGAAAATCTAACTCTAGAACCAGTTGATTAGTTCTTAAAAGAAATGTAAGTTTTGTAATTTTTTCATAGCCTAAGGATTAAAGCAAGAGTTTAAAAATTAAGTAAAATTAATTTCAAGGCAACCCTTTTGAATTTCAACTGACTTAGGAAAGAAAGATGTCGACTTACTACTCCAGTTATGCTAAGGTTAAGTTTACAATTTGGAAAGAAAGTGGTAGCAGGTAAAATGTACAGGTTACCTATTTTCTTTAACCTTAGTGGGGTTGGGTAACATTTATAACATGAAGCTGGAAGGAGTTGGAAGAGGAAGTAGTAGTTGTTGAACCTTTCCATGTACAAGTGCAATATCGTCATTCGACATACTTTAGCTCATCAATTGCTTCGAAGCCCGGCAGGCAAAGTCAGATTGCCAAGGCAGGTAGGGGTCCTTTGACAGTCACGAGCCCTCAGATCTTGGGCAAACCCCTGCAACCTGAGGAGGTTGTACAGAACTGGGTATACCCAGCACACAGATCCAACAGTATAATGCATGTAAGAATTGAGCAGAGAGCCTGGCAGAGAGCAAATGCTCAGGAAGACAGGTTTCCCAGGAATCCCAGCCAGGAAATACCAGTGCTAGAAGGTACTCCTTTCCAGTGGGGTATTCCTTTCCCTGGAGGAAGAGGGATTTGGATGTAGAAGTCCAGTGACGTCTGCCGTTTATTAAATCATTGCTATGAAGATCACTGGCAATAAGGCAGTTTTGTTTTTAAATGACTAAGCCATTTTCCCATTGTAAGAGCTCTTCTCTGAAACATATACTAGATTGTAATGATACCTCAATTACTTGGAATTATTGGGGATTGTGGAGGTGTGGTGCTCTAGTTAAAAGTATCCTTCAGGTTTCTAAAATTTAATTACATCCCCAAATACCCAATGTTCATATTTTATGGAAATCACGTGTCTTCTGCAATGTTATTCATTCTAAATAAAATCTCAGTCAGAGAGGATGACACTGAAGGTCAGGAAAGTGGCAAAATCATTCTCAGGATTTTTATCCGGAGTCAGTTTGTTTTCAGCAATGCAATATTTAAGCAGTGGACAATTTCATATTTTCAGGATAGCCTGTGGGTCTAAAAGATTTCTCATTCAAAACAAAACAAAACAGGGCTTCCCTGGTGGCGCAGTGCTTGAGGGTCCGCCTGCCGATGCAGGAGACGCGGGTTCGTGCCCCGTTTCGGGAGGATCCCACATGCCGCGGATCGGCTGGGCCCGTGGGCCATGGCCGCTGAGCCTGCGCGTCCGGAGCCTGTGCTCCGCAAATGGGAGAGGCCACAACAGTGAGAGGCCCACATAACGCAAGAAAACAAAACAAAACAAAACAAAACAAAACATTTACGTCAATAGGATAAAAAGTCTCTGCCTTAAATTGCACTCTCTGGGTAAATGTTTTGCGATATCTATAGTAATGAAATATTCCAAACTCTGAAAGTTTTATTTAATGAGCATATGTAAATAGCCTTCAAACTGTCCTCAATTTGCATAAAATGGGATCAGTTGATTCTGAGACTGACCAGAAGAGAAGGTGACAGGGACTGTCAAAAGAGACTCATTCGTTCTGTCAGTGTTTTTATACTTAGGCAACAGACTAAAATCTGAATTTTCTGAAAAACCAAAGAATTCTCATTTAGTTTTACAGTTTTCAGGTACTTGATCAAATACGTGGTTATCAGTAATCCGTAGCCTTCAATATTCTTTCTGATTTTGAATAACCCCAGCAGAAACATGCAGTAAATTGTATTTACTTATGCAAAAGGCTTGTGCAAACTTTCTGTTTTTCAAGGGGTGTGGAACGAGAGCTAAGAAGTGAACTTTTATTATCATTTACCTAATTTTTATTTTACTTAGAACTCTTACTTTATCTCTTGAGTTCTTGTTAAGGCACTGCTTAGCAACTTTAAGTAACTCAAAATACGTAAAATTGTGGAAAAGCCCTTTCTAAGCCTTCATCTTCCATAACATAGACAAGTTAATATGGTCCCGGTTCTTGGGAATCTTCCTGTGGGCTTACATTTAAGTGATGTTCAGATGCGTATTTCCTCTAAAATGTATCACTCTTTTACTGGATCATTACTACCATTTATTTTGCAATCAATTAGAGTAGAAACCCACGTGAAGAATGGCTGGTCTATCTGGGACACTGAATGTGGGTACAGTGGTCCACCACTGTACGCTCCGGAGTACTCTACTGTAGCATGAATTAGACTCTCGCCATCTTACAGCCTGGTTTTGGGAGATGCTAAAAGCTAGGGGGCCTCGTCCACGGCAGTTTCTGAAAGACATGCGCTTCAGAGGCTAGCGCGACATAAGCACTTGTTATTCACATATGCACTCACTCATTCATTCATTCATTCAGACCTGCCAGACGCGAGGATCAAGGATAAATAAGACCCTCCCTGCCTCCAAGGAGCTCACAAAACAGCAGAGGAGACGCGACAAAATGGACTGTAGAAAGCGTGTGACAGGGATCTCATGGAGCTATCTCCCAGAATCATGGGTAACACAAAGGGCCGAACAATTAAATTTGGAGGTTTACACGTCTTCACTGAGGGAGTCAGGCAGGACCAGAGCACTGAGTAAGCAGGACGGGACAGGTGGGGGTGGAGGGAGGATGCTACAAACATTGAGAGCAGCAATGAGAGTTGAGAGAAGAGGACAGCAGGGTCCCCTAGAACTGGGGGAGGAGAGGGTGGTAAACCTGAGACAGGATGCTGCAGCCTGATGCTGGTGGCTGGGCTGTCCTCTGGGGTTTGGTCTACAGCCAGGAAGGCACGTGTAACCTCCGGCGGACTTGAAAATTTAAACACTTGAAACTTTTCTTTGGTGAAAGAAAGAACCAAGTCAAGCAGGAAAAGTTGTTAATTTCGTTCCATAGAAGGTATATGTTACAAAGGTGTTGCTCGTACAGGGATAATTAAACAAATTTAACTTCTGTCTCTGATGTTATGAAATGTCCGCCAAGCTGCCCCTGACCTTTAAGAGGTTTAGTGTCTAAATGACTATATTCCCACCCAAAGCCCGGAGCTACTCTTCCCTCTATCTCATGTCTCTTCATTGAGCACATCTTTTACTTCTGATGAGTTTTCTTGTGACCCTCAATGAGTTTCTGCCTCAGTCTCCCCAATAGTTCCATCCTGGCTGACAGATGTGTGGCCCCCTCCTTGGGCTGACACAATTTCTTCCTCTTTCTTTACTTCTTTCTCCTCCTTTCCTATTAGCCTCTTTACACAAAATGTAAATCTGGGACTTTAACACCATAAAATAAAGGCATATTTTATGTAACATATCATACTTTGGATTACCTAGACTCGCATACAGTTTGGCTGAATCAGTGACACACTTTCATGACGCAATCAGGCCAGTGTGAAATGACAGCCAATCAACAGGCAGCCCCTACTCCACTCAGTGGTACCCACATCCTTTTCCGCAGCCTGCTAGCCTGTGAGAAATCACGGTTCCATGAATAGGACAGCAAAACCAGTTCACAGTCTAGTGGAGGCGAGGCCTCCTTTCAATAGCCCACGACTTCTTCATCCTTTTGACGTTCAGAAGAAATTTAACTGCAACCTACTGACTTTTCCTGCTGCTTTTCAATGGAGACAGAAAGGATGCAATGGCTTTTAAAGCCTCTGAAGTTTCTATTTTTAGTTATAAGAGCTCTGGGGACAGACACCTCTCTTCTGCAGGATACAGAAAGCTCTAGGGGCCACCGTAATAGCTTTTCGGTGGCAAAAGGCAAGAGAATGCGGAGGGCTGGTGGAGGAAACTTCCCAGCCTTTAACACAAGACAGAGTGAGTCAGCATTCCATTTGCCCAGTGGCTGGGCTGCGTGTGGGGCTGTGGCTTGCTGAGTGCCTTTTATCGCACAATGTGTGATGCTCACAGCTGGTGGATGTGCTCACAAAGACGAATGGCCCCCTCCCCACCTGGCTCGGCCTGCCCTGTCTGAGCAGCTGAACAGTTGCCGTGTGTTGCCTGCTGAAATCACAGCTCAGTGGCCGGGCTGTAAAAAGACAGCACAAAGGGGCTTGCTGCCCTACTGTGTGTTAACACCCAAGGTGATGTCCACCCCAACCTTGAAAATCCTTTTTTTAATTTTGTTATAGAGGCTGGTCATTTTATGAAAGAGCTGATGCTAGAAGGAAAAAACCCAACAAGTGGTGCAACGAATGAGGTTTTTAATGGGACCGAGAGGTGGGCAGTTTGAAGACCTCCCTGTGGCTCTTACTTTCCTCTCTGAGTGAGAACAGAAAAAATGGCGAGGAAGGAGGTAAGAAGAGAACATGTGTGATGAGAGAAACCCAGAAGTGGAAAAGTATGTGCAACTTTGCAGACGTTCTGACCCAGTAACAGCATTCTAGATAAAATGGAATTTGGGCTACGGCAGCTGGCTCCAAGACCACATGAAGCGGGTGACTAATTCTCAAGCAGTTTCACCCACCATGTCAGTGACTTCAAGACCCCTGGGGCAGCACTGTCTAGTGTGCTGGTCTGTGATGAGCTTGAGCCAGAAAATCAATCAACACTGTTTCCTTCACTGAGAAAGTTTTGCTAAGAAAAACATGTCTGCCGGAGGAAACAGCAGCTAAATGGCGTGCTTGTTTGCATTGTGGCTCACGCTTTCTCTCCCAGCAGCTGGCAATGAGCCCTCAGCTCACCAGCAGCCAGTCTGCATCTGCTGGCCATGCTGGAGGGACCACTGCCTGGGATGGCAGCTGGCCCAGTGCCGCCCCCCTTCCCTGGGTGTGTGTGAGGCCACTGCTAGCTAGGGGCACAGCAAGGACCTCTGTCCTCCCTGCCACTTGGTGGGCTGTCTACCACACCATGATTTGCCATTTAGGAAAAGCAATTAGGAAAAGTTTCCACTGGGATGAATTAACAAGTGCGGTCATGCACGTCCGTTTCCCGATTTGTGAGTGGAGAGCAGCGCTTAGGACACAATCATGATTCAAAGACTAAAAATAAGGCCCCCAAACTTCACTCTCTGTAGATACAGAAGTTGCTGTAAATGTCTTCAAATGTGGATACAAATACTGGATTTTAATAAAAGGGTTTTTAATCTAACTCTGCCACATAAAAGTTTCATATGTATAAATTTTCTGTACACCTGAAACTAACACAACATTGTAAATCAACCATACTCCAATAGAAAATAAAAATTTTAAAAAAAGGCGGGCTTCCCTGGTGGCGCAGTGGTTGAGAGTCCGCCTGCCGATGCAGGGGAC
>NW_006798409.1:48779-56292 GCF_000442215.2 Lipotes vexillifer | reverse complement strand
GCAACGGGAGAGGCCACAACAGTGAGAGGCCCGCGTACCACCCCCCCCCCCCCCCAAAAAAAAAAGGCATCACAAGGCATGATGCCTTGGCATCATAACACTTAACATGAGTGAAGTGCTCTCCACTCTCCACAGAAAAAGTGCCAAGAAGACAAGTGTTTGCTGGGTTTACCTTCCAGGTGACCCTGATGCTCTGGGATGAGATGGGTTCCAGGCGAACTTCCTGAGGTGGGCCGTCGGGAGCTGTAAAGAGCAAAACCCACAGACCGGTTAGAGACGGGTTCCTGAGCGAATAGGAACCCACACAGTAATACGCAGGCCCAGAAGACAGGCCACAGCAGCTTTAGTGGGAAAACCAATTTTGCAGAGTCACTGCGTACAGCGTTTACCTCGTGCTCACTCGCTCCTAGAAAAAATAGATTTCGTATTCTTCCTCACCTTGTCCTTGACAACTTGATGAATAAACTTCTCAAGTCAATAAACCCGTAAAACAGGAAGTTGTAAAACAACATTTCTTTGATAAAACTCTATAGTGGCTGCTGAAGACCCCTCTCCTTCCTTTGGAAGTTTTGTTTAGTGACGTGCATTGGGGCCCCTCAGGATGCTCAGAACTACTTAGGGAAGAGAAAAAAAGGCTTCTGAGTCTCTTTGATGGCTTTAGTTCTCTACACTTTCCAGTGGGAAACTCTTATTAACCTGGGGCTGCAGCCACAGAGGAGAGACACAGTGGAAGAGTAAGACAAAGCATGCAACTCACTCCAAACTATTTCCAGTGGTTGCAGGGGGGCCACTTACCTCCCAGGGACAGTCAACCACTAGGTACTAGGGATGTGCCCTGTACTACGTACACAGAATGGAACTTAGAGAGAGGAGACATCCTTCTCCAGCAAGGGTCTGTAATCTAATCAGAACACCGGGCCGAGCACACAGAGAGGAAGATGTGGATGCAACACAGCACATACTCAAGTGTCTTCGGAGAAATGGAAGCAGACAGTAACCGAGGGGTCAGCAGGGAGAGACCCCATTGGGTGATCACATATTGTCCGAAGGACAGATTTTCAATCCCTGCTGAGCTACAAAAGGACCATTTCTGTGGATGTGGAGATGCCAGGAGGACTGGAGATGAGAAATCAGGAATGGCAAACGGAAACCAACCTGAAGGGTTTGGAAGTGAGAGGAAGGGGAAAGAGAAGGGTCATTTCAGGGGAGATGAGAGAGCAAGGGAAACATGTTTTCTGTTTTTCAGAGAAAGAAGTTTTGAGTGACACCACAGTGCAGTTGCTAAGCTGGTGGCTGTCTGAGTCTTTCTGCCTGAGTTCAAACTCTTGCTCCCTCGCTTAGTCGCTGGGTGTTTTTTTCCAGGTTACTTCATTTTTCTGTGCCTCAGTTTCCTTCTCTATATAATGGGACAATACAATTTATGTCAGAATTGTTATGAAAACAGTGTGCTCAGAACACATAAGCAGTAATGATGATGATTATTCTCACTGGGTGTTTTTACGGGGGAAGTTGGAGAAACCAGCCAAAAGAAAAGTTACACTCGAAGGGACAATGTCCCAGCAGAGAAGCGAGAGGACAGAAGCAGGAGGGGAGGTGGCGGGGAGAGGGGTGTGTAGGGGCCAGAGCCGCTGGGATGGGAGGAAGAGGAAGCAAGAAGGAGCTTCGGCAGACCTACTGGGGAGGGAAGGAAGGTGAGCGAAGACACAGGTATGCTTGCTGCTTGCAGGGAGCAGGTTCAAATCTGATAGTCTCTCTTTTCACCAAAATCCTAAGGGGCAAAATCAGGGGAGAGTAGAGGGCACCAGGAACGCAGTAGAGGTTTGCATTGCTGCAGTGGCCTGTGCAAAAAAGTGTGCCCTGCACGTGAGGGCACTGACCCACCGGCGGGGGTGATTTCACCGATGAGGATAGTGTGCAATGCAGCCAGCGGTCCGGTCCCATTGCGGGGCTTTACGAGACCACTGATGGCTGCAGGAGAAACGTCGCTGGGTGGATTGGGGATAAACAGTGACCACGGGAGAGAAGCAGCGGATGCCGGAATTGTTACTAAGTAGAGTAATAAAACCTGAGGGCTGCTCCCCCACACGAAGGAAGAAAGGTGGGGGGCAATTCCACAGTCGGGGCTGGTGGGACTGGGGGAGAATGGTAACATGAGGGTGCAAGAGAGGAAGCCGAATTTCCAGAAAAGACGATTCATTACATTTGAGAAGTATGAATTTGAAGGGAAGTGGGGACATTGTACTGAGGTGTCTGCTCAGCTGCTGGAAATGTTTACAAGAACCGGGGAGAGAGTCAGGTCAGCAGGTTGCTCCCTTCTGCCTGCCCTGCATCCGCAGTCTAGCGAAGCCCTCCCTGAAATCGACCCTCAATGTCTCTGTTCTCTGCTTTCCCTGTCTCTCTCCTCACTGGGGACATAGCCTCTGCCCCTGATACCCTGCTGCAGACCAGCATCTATGCCTGGCCCAGGTGTCAATTTTGTTCCTAAACATTAATTCTGGTCTTCACTTTACCTCTTTAAAGGGGACATGGGCCCAGCTCACGCTTCAAACCTCTCGCCCCTCACACTAACTTTGCCCCCCTCTCTGTGTCCTGCCTTCCTCTGCAGGTGTCTGTTCTGCGCACCCCACCTCCACGCACCCTATGTCCCAGCCAGCCCAATATCTCAGAGGAACCTAAACACACCTGCCCCTGGGCAGATTGGAGACTGTCTTTTGCCTCCATCAGTTTCCTGCCCGTGCCCACAAGCTCCCGCCTCAGCCTGGGGACAGTCTTTCCCTCTTTTCCCAACAGACTTGAGGCTTGTGGCCTCAGGAAAACAGTCCACATAGAGTCCTTGCTTTGAAGGGATGCTGAAGCTCAGAGAACAGTTCTCCCTCCCCAGCAGGGCACAGGGTACTTAGTTTTCTAGGGGTCCTGCAGCCTCTTGGATTTATCAATTCTCCAGGTGAAAAGGCGGTGCTAGCACTGCAGCCAATTTCTGGAATAGTAACCCAGGGAGAGGCTGGCATCCATCTAATTGTGATCATTGTTATGCGGCTGCACCACATTTCTGCTCACAGGGTCAAGCCCTTTATGCAGGAACATTTCGATAACAGATCCAAGGAAAGCACGTGGAACAGATTTCTCTCACACACCGAGAGTTCTGTGGTCAGCGAGAAGCATGTGGTTCATTCATTAAAATCCTTGAAAAATTAGGTTGAGGTCTGACGGCTATACTGATGCTTGATTATTTTAATTTAATTATGCTAAATCACATTGAACAAGGAACCTGCTCGCTAGAAATCGAAGGCACTGTTGGGGCCCCATGCATTCCACATCCTTTGGCCTTTGCTGCAGCCTTTTCAGGGGCATGGCAGGCAATAGTCACAGCCTTCATTTTCTCATTGAGACATATTCATAATTAAAAACAAAGGTACTAGGAGAGTGTTTAAAAATTGTCCTTGATTCTATCAGAAAACATAAAGTGTGAATTGGGGACAGTTTGTTTTTTATGAAGGTCCCTGTGAAGTGGTGGAGGGACAGTCCCTGACTCCAGGACAGACATGACTATTTGTAAGAACACAAAACCTTTTTTACTTAGCCTAAAAATACTTCCGTGATTTGTTAGTAAGCCTATAAATACTTCTGCGATTTGTTAGTAATTCATTTATTAGTCTGCTTGGTCTCTGAAGTGAATGCACTCAGACCTCCCCTCTCTTAAAAATAAAGTGATAGAAACTATATTAAAGACAGAGACTAAAGGAATGTAACCCATATACTCACAATGGCACGGTGCCCAATATAATTAGGAAGAGTTTCTGTTTGGGTGCTGAAATTTCTACTCTAAGTTTCTGAAACATTATAAGACAAACTCTTTAAAAATGATATTAAAAATGAGTCTGCTTTGAGAATTTTAGTGCTTTCCTTACAACTCCTGAACAGTAATTTTTTTTCACGGATCCTCATCTCATTGCAGAAGGACAATTTCTGTAAAATTAGAATCCAAGGCAGATTGAATTCCCAATGCTGACATGATTGAAGATCAACCATTAGGCCTCCATTGATTTAACTAAATTTGAAAATTGTGTTGACATTTGACATTTAAGCATTTATTTAATGCTACTGAATTGAAGCTGTACTATAAATAGAAAGTATGTTTTTTTCTTCTTTTTTTAAAGCAGAATATTTAGCTTTTTTCCTGTGGGAAGAGAAGGCTAGAGGTAAGAATTAACGATGAATGTGATTTTCCAAAATACATAGTTTCTGCATTTCTACAGAAGCCAAAACTATTCAGTCTGTCAAAGAATAATAAATGAAGACTATAATTTACAGTTCCTAATTTTGTTTCTAGGCAAGGCAACTTCTACTAATTCTGTTTGGCTGAAAATACAGGGATGACAGACCCTTCCTAATTGTCAAAGCCGAGACGGTCCTCTATCCTTTCCAAGCAGGGAAGGAACGCCGAGACTCAAGCCTCAACACTCCCGTCTGCCCGCAAATTATTCTCTCCTCCATGTATTGGTCTCCTGCCTTCACCCAGAGGCTTGGGGCTCAGTTGCTTATGGGGCTGGGATGATCCACCCCAGTGGGAGGCACTCCCAAACTTCTATCTGATTCCTCTTGGGGAATTTACTGAGGGCCTACCGTGTGCCAGGTCCAAAACTGGGCAGAGACTGGGCAAAAATCGGCAAAAAAAGGGACTGACGGAAAACTTCATGATCTACAACCACATGCTCATCTCTGACAGAAGCAGTGTGGGGAATTCCCTGGCAGTCCAGTGGTTAGGACTCGGTGCTCTCATTTCCACGAGTTCAATCCCTGGATGGGGAACTAAGATCCCACAAGCCAAGCAGCGCGGCCAAAAAAAAAAAAAAAAAGTAGCCTGGGTGAACAGAATGTGCAGCATATTCTTTGCTGGGCACAGGAGACCAAGAGAGAGTTCAGCAAAAATCAAAATAAAACCAAGAACAGTTGACCCCTAAATGGGGAAAGGATGAATTCATTTAATGATTATTTATCAAATAAATAGCTTATTCATTTAAACTGTTATTTATTTAGCATCTGCTATGTGCCAAATGCTGTTCTGGGTGTCTGGGACACAGCAGTGAACAAAACAGACAACTATTCCTGCCTTTGTGGGAGGGACCAAAACTAAAGATCCTAAACAAAATAAATCAGCAAATTATATGGTATGCGGGTCGTATAGAGTCTATTTTCTAAAAAGGAGAGTGTGAAGGGAGGGAGGGGACCAAGCGTGCCTGAGCAGGCATGGGGACTGACATTTAAATGGGGGGGGGGCGGTCAGGGTAAGACTCATTGAGAAGATGCAACTGAGGAAAGACCTGAGAAGAGGTATTTGGCGGGGGCGAAGGACATTCCAAACCATTCCAGAATAATTCCAGAATATTTCAGAACATGCCAGGATAGCTGGCAGGAATACACGGAGCATGCATGAGGAACAGCAAAGGGGGCAGTGATCTATTTAGGCTTAATTTCCAGCGTCTCTAAATGGATGCTGGAGCAGAACGACGATTACAGAAGCAGGTGGCTGAAGGCTCAGGTATCGGGCAATCCTGGTTCTCGGCCGGCAGACCCTGTGCAGTGGACTCTTTCCTTGAAGGGCACAGATGATGCCACACGGGGCCCTAGTGGGCCCCTCTATTCACGTGTCTATTGTGCGTCGATGCCTTTTATCCTTAAGCCCTCATCACATCCCCTTGCCGCAGCCTCCAGCTCAGCACACAGGAAACTCTCCTTCTAGATCAGAGCTGCCACTCTGAATGTGATGAAAGATGATGCAAAGCCTGTTCACTCAGTCCCAGACCCGAAGGAAGCCCACCAGCTCCCTGTGGTAAAACGCTTCGCTAATCCTGACCTTCCGTCTCCGATGCGTCTGAAAATTCAGCAGTTATTCAGCACTGAATTTTGCCCCGCGTCACTGAACATTCACGTTCTAGGGGCAGAGTCCTCATGAAAATGGTGATGGGATCAGCCACCCCCAACTCGGTGCCAGGCACTAAGTGACACGTGACCTTCGGGGCACAGCTGCCAATGGGGAAGCCGGTCATGGGTGAGGGTCAGCTGCGGACGTCACATGAGGATCAGTGTCAAAGAAACCTGGCCAGTCGGTGCTCTTCTGATCCATTGAGAGCTAATCTCCTTAATGCTTGACCTTGTCTCCACTTTCTCTCTCGACTTCTCCTCTCTGGGGGGCGCTAAGGGTTGCTGAGGTGGGTCGGGAGGTGTGCTAGACATTGATCTGTGCTTCGGGGTTATCTCCCGAGGTCAAGTGTATCAGAGGGTCTGTTAATACGTTTGTGAGTCTCACTTGGAAATAAGCACACTGTTGTGCATTTGGAACCATGCTGTTTTCCAACATTAGCTGGGGCTGCTACATGAGTGGTGGTGATTCCTATTTCTCTCAGCTTTGCGATGGATGACACAACAGAGATCCAAGCCTGAATTCCCATCGTGGCAAGACGCAAGTTTGGGATCTGGAAACTGTTTCTGTAAAGGGCCAGATCCTAAGGATTTAGGCTTTGCAAAGCCACATGCAGTGTCTGTGGCATACCCTTCTCCATGTTTCTTTCTTTTTATAATATGCAAAAACTGTTCTTAGCATGAGCGTTGTAAGTGGAATTTACATGGGTTGTAGTTCGCTGAACGCTTAACTGCAAGAAGGATGGATGCTGGTTAACTGGGACCTATGGTTAGCCTAAAGGGTAACTGCTACCTACCCAGCTCCAGCTGCTATAGCCGGGATGCCTCCCATGGTCCTAGTTGGAGCTCTGATGGGTGCGCCTTCTCTCTCCTGCCTCCCTCTTTATCCGCCTTCCAGACCTGCCCTGTTGCCTTTCTCTACTTTTCTCTCCTTATGATGCCATTCAAAATTTCAGTGTGGTTTTAATCCTTCATGTATTTTCTTCACCGCCCCCCCCCCGACACACACATACACACTGCTCATTGTGTGTATTTCTAAGACAGTCCTGTAAGGCAGGTTTAAGGACGTTTCATCCACATATACTGAGCCGTCTCCTTGTGTCAGACACACACGAAGGGTACAAACATGAGTGGCCCATGGTCCCTTGGAGAAATGATGGCTCAAAGGCTGTTGTCAGAAAGAATTCTACTTGGTGCACTAACATCATCCCGGAGACTGGAAAAGTCACCGCACTAGGGGAGATGTTTCACCTGCTTTTCAAGGGAGAGTACAGAAAAGTAGGTGTAGACCTTGAAGGGCTTCCAGACAGGGGCAGGTGCAGCTCACACACGGAGGAGGGGGCAGGAAGGGGGCTCATCGCTGATCTGGCCACAGGGAGTCCAGTGTAGCTTCAAGGTAGTGATAGGGTGGGGAAGACCCAGGCCTACGCCTCACAGGCTCATTTCCTCAGCAGGTAGGCGGTGAGAGGCATCCTCAGGTGCCCTAGACTTGGGCACTGCATTACCATAAAAAAGAGTGGGTCTACGGCTTCCAGAAGCTTCCATCTGGGGATTCTCACTGCTTAAATGATGACCTCATTTCTTCAGGGAAAGA
>NW_006798409.1:13100-48670 GCF_000442215.2 Lipotes vexillifer | reverse complement strand
CCATTTCTTCAGGGGAAGAGGGCAGTAAGGGCCGGAAAAAGTTCTCTCGAGATGGCTGCAGCTCCCTAGAAGATGTGCCTTTGGGGATCCTCGCCAGGAGGTGGCAGGAACAATCTAGGGCCACTGCAGGCAGTGCTACAGAGGGTATCTTTGGTCAGGAGAGCTTCCCTCTGTTTTACGTGAGTCACACGTAAGAAAATGACTTTTTGATTTCAGTCATGCAAACCTACACACCAAGACAAAGCCAAATTCTGCTTTGCGGCTTTCCTTTGCACAAGCCTGACCTTTCCTTGCATTCTCTCTTAGCTCATCTGAAGAGTAAATGATGGGCTGTGGTGCTGCCAGCAGCCAGCACCCAGGTGAAACCCCAAAGGCCAGCCCAGGGTCCAAGCAGGGGACTCTGCATCCGTCTGTTTGCAGAGATGCCTGGGAGTGGGCTGCACACTGGTGACCGGTGACCAGGAGCGGCTGTTCAACCTGGCCTCCCGGCTGGAGAGAGAAGCGCTGCCATGGCAACTGCCAGCTTCAGGAAGTTCACAGAGGAAATGAGAGAATAAGCAACAGCAGCTGCATTGGTCATGGCGATGGGGAAAGCAGCGCGAAATGCACCACCGGAAAAACATCGCTGCCTTGAGAAGGTTCTGGAGATGGGCAGAGTCGGAAAAGTGGCTAAAAGGAAGGAGAAGGCTCAGCCCTGAGCCAAAGTTTTCATTTCGGGGCAGGTTATTCTCCCTAAATCCCCAGCATGATGAAATTCCAGGAAATTAGTGTGTTGTTTACATAAATATTTAAATAAGATTCTATTTTTGCAGGAGCCTATTGACACTCATTTCCTACTTATTTCTGAGCAATGCAATGTACTTTCAGAGATTGGTTTTTTTTTTCAATTATCCAACATGTTTGCGGTGAAGAGGAGAAAGGCATCATTATGTGCATTTTGCTGATGAGAAATCACGCAGTTTCCGAGGGTTAAACGTGGCTCGCCCTCAGACTGGAGCATAACGCTATCCTATCTCCCATCCTTGAAAACAATTTTCAAGAACTGATGTGTTCTAGAGTTGAGAAATGAATACTCATCTGCAGTTCAGGAAAAATAGTAAACGTTAACCTACTTTGAGGACCATGTTGATTGTGCACAGCAAAGGGATTATATCTTTGCATTTGCTGTGATCCAGCAATCCTACTTCTTGGAATTTAACATAAAAAATAATGTTGCAAATGGGAAAAGATATATCACAAGGATGTTCATCACAGTAGTATTTATGATAACGAAAAATTGAAGTGAAATGCAAATCAAAACTGCAGTGAGGTACCACCTCACCTCAGCCAGAATGGCCACCATCCAAAAGTCTACAAACAATAAATGCTGGAGAGAGTGTGGAGAAAAGGGAGCCCTCCTACAGTGTTGGTGGGAACGTAAACTGGTGCAGCCACTATGGAGAACAGTATGGAGGTTCCTCAAAACGACTAAAAATAGAGCTACCATATGATCCAGCAATCCCACTCCTGGGAATATATCTGGAAAAGATGAAAACTCTAATTCGAAAAGATACACCCCGTTGTTCATAGCAGCACTATTCACAGTAGCCAAGACATGGAACCAACCTAAATGTCCGTTGACAGATGAATGGATAAAAAAGATGTGGTACATATGCACAATGGAATATTACTCAGCCACAGAAGAGAATGAAATAATGCCATTTGCAGCAACATGGATGGACCTAGAGATTATCATACCACATGAAGTAAATCAGACAGAGACAAATATGATATGATATCACTTATAAATGGAATCTAAAAAATGATACACATGAATTTATTTACGAAACAGGAACAGATGCACAGACATAGAAAAGAAACTTATGGTTACCAAAAAGGAAAGAAGAGGAGAGATAAATTAGGAGTTTGGGATTAACAGATACATACTACTATACGTAAAACAGATAAGCAATAAGGACCTACTGTATAGCACAGGGGACTGTTCTCAATATCTTGTCATAAATTATAATGGAAAAGAATCTGAAAAAGAATATGTATGTATATATACACACACACACACACACACACACACATACATATATATGTATAACTGAATCGCTTTGCTGTACACCTGAAACTAACACAACATTGTACATCAACTATACCTCAATTAAAAAATAAATAACCAACATACTTAAAAACGTGGGGTTTGCTAAAGAAATGGTGGAAGGTAGAATTACATATTGTAGGAAAGTCCTCAAGAGATACAGAAGAGTGATAGCTATGCGAAGTGCCATTAATGAAGGTAACAGAGAAGCAGGTGGTGGGAAGGGAGTCAATAACAACCCCCGCTGAAAGATGCAGCGACCTCTTGTGGAAGCTTAGACATTTGGGGGTGATCCCCTTACTCTTGGTGATTTTGGAACTAGGGGTCTGAGACCAAGCTTCCACCTTCCCTGAAGCAGTAGGGACTAGCTGGTTAGCTCTGACTGGGGGCAGGAAAAGAAAAGCTAGGTTTGGGGCTGGATGCTCTTTTGCCCCCAAAGGATGAGCCAGGCCACGGTTCCTTACCTTTCCTTCCCCAGAGAAGCCCTAGGGCAGCTTGCATCCTCCTGTCCTGCCAGGAGACGGGCTGGCAGGCAGCATGCACTGCCACTGCCTAATTGCTTAGTCCTCTGTGAACAGGTTATTGCCACCCCCAGCAACCACGAGTGAACCTCCCTGTTGAAGGGTGTGTGTCTCTGTGTGTCCATGTGTGCATGTGTGGGTGAGCGTGCACGCGTGCGTGTGTGATGAATAATTTAGTGTGTGATATCAACATATTCATAGGTAGCGCTAGGTGGTAGGATTGTGTGAGCTGTTCTGTCTTCAAAAAGCCTATCTCTACCTTCCATGTCTTCAACACAATAAGAAATACTTTGTAATAGGAAAAAAGTGCGATACTCTTGATGACAGAGATATTGACATTTCTAGTCAGTCAAATAACCTGTGCCTCCGTCTCCCACCTCCCCACCCAGAGAATATTCTTGCCATTTCCTAGTTAAGGGATCCCCCCTCCCCTGACTGCACAGCCACTTGAGCAAGACATAGGCTCACAGCTCTCCTGCCCATCTGGATTCCACGCATCCAGACAAAGGGATTTTAAGAACAGCATGGTTCTTTAAATCTCACCAGCTTGTTAGCCTCATAGGTCTTTCTTTTAAGTCTTAGGTGTGAGAACCTTGACCTAAGTCCTGTTTGAAGAGCACTGCTTTCAAAGTAGGCGGCAGAGAGCCGTCTGTGGTTTTGATGGGGCGCAGAGCTATGGAGAGCAGTCATCAAAGCTGTGACCCTGCATTAACCACCTGAGTCCCGCAGGCCAGCTGCCAGCCCCTGGGTCCCCGCCGGTCAGACGTACCTGCCTCGTCCGCGGTGATGGACAGCTCGTTGCTGGGCTCACTCTTGCCAATCCGGTTCTTGGCGTACATTCGGATGCTGTAGGTGGAGGAAGGGTGGATGTCAATGATGGTGGCCGAGTTCAGCTGAGGGGAAACATCTTTGGTTCTCTGAGCAGAATCCCAGGAGTCTTTGGGGTTTTGTTTTTCAAAAAAGAAGAGATAGAGATGTGAGTTTTTTCCCTCTGCCTTTGAAAGTTCCCAAGTAGGAATTTAAAAAAAAAAAAAAAACATAAAAAGGAAGAAGAAAAGAAAAAAAAGTGACAACTCAAAGTGAATTCTTAATGCAATGTTGCCAGTGTTCCCACGGGCTGGCCGTCAGAGGGGGTGTGACACCACACACTCGTTACCCACACTGAGGGGGATGGAGGCTGTGGGCAGCTGGGTCCAGGGAGTTTTGTCCAAGGCAACACAACAGACCTCCTGGCAGAAATCTCAGAGGAAAATAGAAGTGGGGGGAGCTCATGCCAGTAAAGTGAAAAACAGCTACTTTCAAGCACTCGTTGTACAAGATAATAAAAGAAAGCACAGTTGGGACAACCTTCCACCCAAAAGAAAAAAAAAATCCCTGGTTCTAAAAGGTATTTGAAAGCCAGCAAAGCCTTTAGCCATGTCAGACCCCTTGTTCTCCAAAAGGAGAGTAGTAAAAATGAAACACATAAAAATACATAAAAACTCATCTCACTCTCCAGCATGAATACTGGTTATCAAACGTACTTCTCAATTCTAATTTTTGAAATCATTTTGTCTCCAATCTTTTATTGTAGGAATTATTTTTCAACCACAGCTAATTTGAAAGGCAGCATATGCCTCATACAAAGAGTTATCATTAAATCCATGACAGTGGTGCACCTGCTGGCTTTAGAGCTTCAACCCGTGATGAGCACGTCAACAAATGGTTCTTATTTCAGAAAGAGTCTGGGCAGGTGCTGCTCAGGGGTGGGGGTCAAGAGATGATGTTGGGTGTGGAAGAACCAAGATGCCCCTGAGATGGTGGCAGAGAGTGTGCTTGTATACTCTCACCCTCCCACCCCACCCCAGGATCCCCTTGCATTTGCTGCCCTGTGCTCATCACACTTGTAAGAATTTCACTGAGAGTCTGTGTTCCCTCTTGGGTTCTAAGCCCCATGAGGGCATGGTCCACGCTGGCCATGTTCACTGCTGCATCCCCACGGCTCACACAGAGCCCGACAAATAATAAACGCATGTTTCATAGATGAATAAATAAATGGCAAACATACAGACTCCTGGGCCCTCGGAATGACCCCACTCCCTTTCCACATTAATGATGACCATGGAAGTTCAGAGGGCTGCTCTGTCCAAAGGTCATCGTAAGAGCAAGAGGTTGTCTGGACTTGCAGAAAGAATACGTAGCTTCAAGTATGACTTTGAGTGCTCTCACATAACAGGGAATGGAGCCTAATGGAAACTAACAACTAATATTCCAACTAAAAGCAAAAGTACCATTTGAGTCCAGAAGACTGAAGATGGAAGAACGTGACATAAAAAGAGAAGATGCTGCAGAATAACGAACGGTGGAAGAACAGAAAGATAGGATTCAATAGAGGACACATGACAGGAGGAAATTCCATACCAATGGAATCTCGTATAAATAGGAGTCTTGTCCCACAAAGAGAAAGCCAGGCCTTCTGGAGAAGACACTTGAGATAACAGAGAGGAACCCCAGGCACTGCAAGATGCAGAGACAGTTGCTCACCAGCCCCAGGAGGAACCTGACACTTGCAGGCGTTGACGGTTCTGCCCAGGCCATTATGGAAGCTTCTGCAACTGACTGAGCTATGGAGATGGGCCATCCTCCCCAAGGGCGTGTCTGCGACGTGGCTGAGAACCTGCAGAGAGGTAGTGATGGCTACCGCCCACCTCGTCCTCCTGCCAAGAAGTCGTGTGAATAGCCTGTGGCGAGTGACCCAGGCAGGGGTCTCAGGCAGGAAGTGAGTGGTCCTTGGAGGTCAGGCTCTGTTTTCAGCTTCTTTTCTTGCAATGATTAGACTTTGAAAGAAAAAGATGATGCCCATGATCACGACTCACGACTGAAGGGTGGATTGTTTGGCTAAAGATGAAAAGGTTGAGAAAGAGAAAGAATGGGTTATCCCGAAGGGTTTTAAAGTCACTGAATGAAGAAGAAAGTCTAGTTAAATCTCCAAACACACTCTAGCAAGTGATACGGCATCAAAAGAAGAATACAAACAGGGCACTGGATTCCCAGGAGAAGAGCTTGGAAAGGGACTAAAAAATGCTACATCTGATCTCAGACACTGACGTGCAAACGGGCAGGTCACGGATTAGGAATGAAGTGTGCTTGAGAATACAACACCGGGCATTAGAAACAGTCCCAGCGAGATCCTGACACTTGGGAAAATGAAACTGCAGATTGAAATACGAATAAAACTAGCAAGAATATACCGTAGGTGAAATAAAGAAACTTCTTAGGACGAGGAAGGCGCAAGCAGAAAGGCAACGCCTGGACATCCGAGAGCCGGAGGGTGCAAGCATGGATGGGGAGAGCAGGGTGAGGAATAAGATGGTTGTGAGGACTGACTACAGGTCTCCTTACCCAGTGAAGGAAGGGGAGGGTGGTTTCTAGACTCAGCGAGCACATGTGGCATTGAGGAAGGTTTATAAGTCACACGAAGACGGTCGTTTACAAGGCGTCTGTTTACCGCGGTGTGGGCTGGGTTAAAGGGACTCGCAGGGGATGCTGAGGTTCCCGGCACCTAGTAAGAGTGGTGAGCATCTCCCTATCGGGGCCAGGAGGGCCAAAGGAGAGGAACAGAGTTTCTGGGGTGTAGACAGTGCTGAAACCTCAGAATAGGGCCCCTGACGGAAGCTGTGCACACACAGTGCTTCCACACGATCCTTCTGAATCGTCCTCTGTGTCTGCCACTGGGCCCCCCAACTGGGAGCCAGAGGGAAGGGGAATCTGAGCTGTGAGCCACGGAGCTCAGCCTTGGGGAGACGAGCAGACACTGGGTTTGTAGCGGAAGTCAAGGCAGCGGTTGGAGAAAAGCTAGCAGCAAAGGGAGCTCAGGCGCTGGCGTAGCATCTGCTCTCTGGGTGCTGCTCTAGGCATTTTACAAAGGTGACTTCTGAAGTTCCCAAATCTGTGGGTACATCAGAAACACCTCAGTGCTTTCTGACAACTGTGCTTTCAGACCCACGCAATCGGAATCTCTGGGGGGTGGTGCCCCCAAATCCGTGCTTTAAAAAACCTCTCTCTCTGGGTCATTCTGACGCACAGCTAGCGTTTGGACAGACTGCTTTATTCAACTGGGTTCTTACAACATTCTGGTGAAATAGGGGTTTTTATTTTCATTGTGAAGGTCAAGAAACTCGGACCCTGTTATCGAGCTGGTGAGAAGTGGGGCTGGGATTTGACCTCACCCGTGTTTTCCCCAAGTTCTAGACCGTCTTCCCGCAGCACACAACCTTCACATAGTTTCTGCAGGATGCCTGATGGATGAGACTGGATTTCAATTTTCCAGGTATCTGCCGGAAGTCTCATGTGCTAAGATGAAAACCTCTGACGAACTTTTAACTTGCCTTCCTGGCAAGGAGGATCAATGCAGAGAGCTGGGTCAAGTGCAAGGGAGGGGAATTTTGCCAAGAATTATTTTAAGTCCTCTGGGTTTGTAGGAGCTAAGGGTGGGAGAGCTGTGCATGGTCAGATTCGTCCCTTGGTTTAGAGAGGAGATGTCAGAGCATCTGATGAAAAAGTAGGTAGGATTCCATGACGTGCCCTGGAGAGACCAGTGGTGAAAAGGATGAGGAAGCCGAGTGGCCTCCCTGCCTCCGAAATCCCAATCATCCCCCATGGGAAGGACTGGGGGAGCCCCCAGGAGCAGTGTGGTTGTACTGGGTGCTCGCTGGTGAGCCCAGCTTGGGCGTCAGACACCCCGAGTCAGGAGGATGGCAGATCGTCAAGGACAAATATAAGAGGGTGAACTTGATCTGCAGAAGGGTCATTAGAGGCCTTAAAGAGTGAGGGCGGGGCCCAAAGTTTGAGAGACAAAATTACACAAAAGGAGTGCAATGAAGAGGCAGCTCAGAGAAGGACAAGACCTGCAGTGTTGGGCAAGAGAAGGGAGGCACCGGGACCCAGGGGAAGCCGCTTCTGCTCCTTGCTCTCCATGGTGAAATGGGGAAAGGGGGCCTGAGAGAGGAGGAGGGAGGCGTGCAAAGGAGGTAGGCCCGGTCAGTGAGGCCCTGGGGAGAAGGAAAGAGGCACCCCAGAGGGGACGTGGGGACAGGCAGCCTGCCTTCCAAGAGGGGAAGAAAGTAGACGCAGCGGACAGCATCGGCCAGCCGTGCACAGGGCGACAAGGTGCTGGAAGGGGATGGAAAGGGGTTCCTGGTGTCCACCTGGAGGAGAAACCGTGGCCACTAGGATCCTAGTATGTGGCAGACAAAGCAACCCGTGGGACTGGGGCTCCATGGAGAAAGTTGAACATTCCAAATGAGGGAGGCGAAGGCTCCTTTGTGTCTGCGCCCAGTCAGATGACACCAGGGCTGTTGCCACGGGGCCTGATCAGAGCAAGTGGGCCAGGAGATGGTCACTGGAGATACAAACAAAGGAACTTGGGCTGTTTTGTCTTTCCTGGCAAATGGAAAATTAAGGAGCATCATCTGTTTTCATATCCTGGAAGGGATGTCGTTTGCCAGAAGGGCCTAGGGGGTGGGAAGAGGGCCATTGGCTTCAGGTGCAAGAAATGTAAGAATGTCTAATAGTCCTGGCCGGCCCAAGGCAGAATTGTGCTTTCTCGGGCTGGTGAGTCCCATTCCTGGGGTTGGTCAAGCATAGCCTGAAGGATCACCTGCAGGGACCCACTTTGCTAGGAATGTGGTCATACATTGTGTTCTTAGCAAATTAACAAAAAAGTGGAAGAAAGCATCTTTTAGGCGCATGCTTTCATTGCCTAAAACTCAGGTTGAGAGTCAACCAGTCAAAAAATGTTTCTTACAAGTCTAATATGTGTGCTGGTCACTGTGGGTGATGCAAGGACATAGCACAGGGTTCCTCAGATGTAGTACCTACCCTGAGGGGTCACTAGATCCCTCAGGGGGACAACTACTCAGCACAGGAGACAGCTATTAAATAAACAGTCACAAGCTCACCAAATGTTCCAAGGCATACAGGGTGCTCTATGAGAAGAGAAGGGGCATGCCATAAACTGGGTAGTCAGGGAAGGCTTCCTGGAGGGGGTGACATTTAAGCTGTGACTTGAAGGATCAGTTCCTATGCACTCTGCCTATAAATTGCACTCACTTAAATTATGGCTGTACTGTTTATATACCCAAAACTTATTGAGGAAGCAACTAACACATGAAAATGCTAACACTTTTCCTATAGCAGTGACTCTGATTCCTGCCTGCTATTGATCACTCCTTCCTCCCAGGCCTTTCAAACTGAAAGTGATGGAGGTCCTGGAGGGCCCTGGTGCAGACCTCAGGCCATGGCTACCTATCCATGGGCTTTTCCCCAAGGACCCCCGTGGTGCTCATTCTGACCCTCAGACTGCTGGGTTCCAGGACTGCAAGAATGCCTTAGCCATGAGCTTGGCTGTGTGTGTGTGGCGGGGGGTGAGTAGAAGGATGGAAATGTATCCCTTGATTCTGACCATCCCCAGCTTCACAGATAAGGAGCTTTCCTGTTTTAATTATGTACAGTCCCATCAACTTACGCATTTGAAAATGCTGTTGGCGATAAAGGTAATTCTTAGGTTTGGACTGCATGTAAATTAAATGCCACAAGTATTACTGAGCACGTCTTATGTGGCAGGCACTGTGCTAGGTGCTGGGGAAGCACTGAATCAGAGTTCCCTGCCTTTGGGAAACTCACAGGAGACGTGGGAGACACTGAGGATCCTGAATGGGTAGCAAGTAGTTAAACAAACACAGATGGTCCTAGAGGCCTTTTACGTGTAAGCATTTTGGTGCACGCTGGAGTAATACTAAAAGCTGCATTTATTACACGTTTGCTATGCGCCAGACGGTGAGTTGTAAATGCATTCCCTTCTCAATGAGAATTCACCAAATATCTGTGAAGTGCTGACACACGTTAGGCCTGTGCTAGGTCCAGGGGAACTGGGCTGGGCTCAGCGCACCCCAAGGAGCTCCCAGTCTGGTAGGGCTGACATGTTAATAATCATCAATCACAGCTCTCTGACCCCATTCCCCAACTAGGTCACACTGTGCAGTACAAGGGCTTAGAACTTCACATATTTTTTGAGGGACCAGGTAAACCCACCACGTCATAAAAATGTCAGTTCTCCGTTAAGCTAATGAAAAAATTTAATGTGATCTCATTAGCAATAACAAAAACATGCTTTTATGGAGCTAAACGTGTTGATCCGAAAGTTATATATGGAAAACTAAGAGAACACTGGACAGGAAAAGTTACAAGGGTGGACTAGCCTTACTAGATATTAAGACATAAAGCCTCTGAGATTAAAATGGTCTAGTACTGGTGCATTAATAGATAAACCAATGGAGTAGAATAGAAAGTCCAGAAATAGACACAAGTACATATGGAAAGTGAGTATGTGATAGAGGTGGCGTCTGCAATCACTGGGCAAAGGTGGACCTTTTAATAAATGATGTTGGGGCAACAGAAGCCCCATTTTGGAAGAGATAAAACTAGATCCATCTCTCCCAGCATATACAGAAGACTAAACTCCAAATGGTTTGGAGAATCTAAATTTGGAAAAGAGAGGGAAAGAAACAACGTGAGGTACTAGAAGAAAAGAGGCTGAATTATTTTATGGCCAGAGGTAGAGAACAACTTTTCTAACTTAACTCAAAACCCGGATGTAATAAAAGAAAATATTGATACATTTGAAAAACAAATACAGAGTTAAATACATGATCACGCATGATGACACCTGCCAGGAAAGGAAGGGGAGAGACTGTAGGAGCACATGAGAGGGAGGCCTGGCCTTGAATGTGGACCAGGAATGAGTCCCTGTGGAGGTAACACGAGGAGTGGCGTCTAAGTATCAGGTGGGAGTAACCATCGTAACTGTGTGGTCCAGGAACGGGAGGGCAGCCTTTGAGGGACCCTTGTCACAGTGATGCTGTGGGAGGCCATCTCACAGAGGAGGATGGTTTGGGGTGGGTACAGCTGGTAAGAGACAGGGCCACAGCTGAGCCAGGACAGGCTGGACCCCAAACCCCTTTGAGGAGCCACTGGACCGTCACCACTGGACCGTCACCGGCACCTGGAAATGACTGATGCCCTGAAGACAGGGAGGCACTGAGCTGCTCCCCTGAGAGACTGCCTGGGCACTAGCTCCCAGACGCACAGTCCTTCGGTCAGTGCCCAGCCAGAGAGGCTGGCGGGGTCTGTCCCTCCCTCTGGGGACTCTGCAGAGGGTCCGCATCACGCACGTCTGTGTTTCTGCTGAGTTCTCATTGTTGCCATCAGTTTCCAGGCTGTCCTCCAAGAGAACACGCCGGTCTCACCTAAGAAGCACTTCCTTTACTTCAAGACCCGGATCTCAGAACTTCTCAATCTTGGGTTCCATCCTGACCTTATTTGCTTAGAACGAAGGCAAGGCCTCCTCTTTTTCTTTGACCCTGGGCAAGCCTGTTGGTCCTGATTCCTGAAAGATCCCTGTTGGGACCAGCACCTTCACCTCCACCTGCAGTGGACCTGCCACCTTTCTAGGGGACAGTGTGACTGCAGCTGCCGTGCTCCTCTCAGGAGGCTTCCGCAGGTCCTATGTAAACATCACCTCACTTCCAGGTCTCTGGCTGCGGCTCAGGGTACCAAGCCAAGCCATTTCACCTCCTCCGACGTCTTTTCTTACGCATTTCCAACCTGTGGCTTATCGCCAGCCTCAAGCACTATTGCTGCAACCTCTAGTCTTGGTTTGATACAAGTTGTTTTCATCACCATGAATTGCTTTCCTTATGCCCCACCCCTTAGGCTTTTTTCTGGACTTGCTTCCTACTCCCGTCTCACACATTCTCCTGCTCTGCCCCTTGCCCACTCGTACTGAAACATTTCCTCCCTCCTGACCTGCCTTTCCAGCTGCCTCCAGCTTAATATTTTTACTCCAGCGTCAGCTCCAAAGATACTAAGTGGGTCATGACGGGGTGCTCTGAAGTAACGCACGGTGCCCGGAGAGTGAGAAGCAAGGCCACTTTCCTGGCCTCTGCGATTCTGTCGACCCTTCACGTGCTGATGCTGCTAGAATTCCTCGTCTCTTTTGTGTCAAAGTCCAGACCAGGAGCCACAGCGGTGGTACCCTACCCTCGACCTGATGGGTCCTAATGTTCCAAATGACCTTGTCATTGTCACTTTAAGGTGATCAACAGGCAGGCCTGTCGTGGTCCTGACGGCTGTGGGTCTGTTTCATTTCCGAGCTCCCTGCGGGCCGGCCACTTGCTGGCGCAGAGGAAGCACGGGAGTGCTGGCCTGAATGCAGGCCCCTGGCCTGTCCCTGCACATCCAGGAGGGCCCTGCAGGGTCAGAGCCCATCTGGAGAAGACGTGGCGCTCTGCTCAAACCACCACCACTCGACTAAGCCCACAGACACTGAACACAGCTGGTACTCAGGGATTCGGACACGAGGGAAGCAAAGGGAAGCCGGAGAGGTAGAAAAAATAATGACAGGGGCCAGGTCGGGTCGGCAGAAGCCCATGCAGCCACCGGTGGCGACAGTGCCAAAGTGGTCACAGGGAGCAATCACATAGAGGTCCTGCTGGTTCAAAGAGAAAAGAGGCAGGGCTGACCCAACGAAGCCGTCTCGACAGAAAACCACTCCCACCACAGGAAACGTGGTTGTACTTTGTGCAAGGAAAGAGACAAACTGGTAAAAAGAGCCCACTCTGAGTTTCCCGGAGTCCAGGTTCTTCTTACAGGTAAAATCCAGTAAAAAGGCAAAAAATAAAAGGGCTTTTTGAAGTGGAAATAAAGTTGGAGGAAATCAAGGACTTACCTGATTTATTTTTGCATTCAATGTCATAGCCCGTGATGGGGCTGTTTCCATCAAATCCCATGGTCCACCTGAGGGTGATTGTACGTGCCTTCACATCTTTGATCTCAATTTCAGGAGGGTCTGGAGGCTCTGTGCAGTCAACAGGAAACCCGGGATCAGTTCAGATATTGTTCAGACATAGACGCTAGTGGAAAAGCTGAGGGTGACTCACAAAAGCTTTGTCAGCATTCGACATGGGCAGACGATTTTTTTACCTGGAAGTATTTCTTTTTCCCCAATGCCTTTTGAGGATGGGAAATTTTCACTTTTCAAATCTGCCAGTTTTCACAGCACTTGTAAAGCTGGACCAAACATGGAAGATTTCAGTGTCACTCTTCTGGTCTGGCTTGGGATCTATTAACTCAAAAACTATTTTGGCCCCAGATATTAAACTTTCATTCGGATCGTCTAGTATAAGGATCCTTAAAATTGAGCAAGAAAGGCACACTATCAGGGCTGCCCAGTCATCCAAACCCAATTCCTTTACGAACTTTGTTCCCTGTGTTTTGGGGCTGCATCTTGACATAATCATGAGATCTGCGAAATGGTGCTTTAGCACCAACTTTGTACAGATTCAAAATTCTCTGAGGACTTGGAAGTGTGGCGCGTCAAGCTGAGGCCACACAGGTTCCCAAGCCTGGGCACACACTTACTGTCCTGAAACAGCCGTGTTTCTCCCCCTAGGCTATGTCCATCCTACCTTGCACTGTGAGCTGAATTATTCCACGGTCCTCCCCATAAGAATTGATAGCGTGACAGGAGAAGAAGCCAGAATCTTCTCTTACCGTTGGCAAAATCTACGCGTAAAGCAGAGAGAAATCCATCTCACCCAGTAGAGCGGAGCGAGGGAACAACTCAAGGGCTTTTGGCTGTAAAAATCTTCTCTCCACTCTCACCCTCCTCCCAGCCCCAAGCACACACATATACACACTCACAAACACACACACACACACCTAGGGACACACAATTCTGAGAGCAAATTATTTCAGCACAATTGTAAATGTGCAGATGGACAGAGGCAATGTAGACGATCCACGTCAGCTGCCAGCTTGTGAAATTGGATGTGTAATTTACGTAGGATGTCACGGTCAGGTTGATATATATTCCCCATATACTTTTTTTTTTTTAATCTCATAGTGGATTGTTAAAGCATTCAAAGCATCCCTGCCTGAAAAAACAGATCTATAAACACCGCAATAAAGGTTTGGTCTCCCAGGACTCCAGGATTGGACCCTGGGAGTGAATCAATATTAGCGTTTCAAACACAGGACTTTTCCTTTCCATGTGTGTCCTACGGCATCATTTCTCCACCATATTAAAAGAATCGCCCAGCTAACTGCCAGTGGTGCTAAAAGTTCTAAGAGACTGCAGTACTTTTTTATGTTGGGTTTTTCCCCAAGAAGCAAAATATTTTCCTTATAGTATTTTTTGTCCAAGAACCCATCTAGTCTTTCTTTTTACAGGAAGTTAAAACATGTGTGCAACATAGGCTGTCATTCCGCCAGGATTAACTGTCATTAAAAGACTCTGTTTCTCTCTTTCTTTTTATTATTACGGTTGGGTTCCCTGCCATGTTCCCAATAATTTTACTCTTAACAATTTTACGTATGATAAGGCACTATTTTGGCAGGCTACTCAGCAATCCCATTATGGGAATGGGGAGAGACAGTGCTTTGTAAATGTTTCAAAAGCTGGTTTGCTATTGGCTACCCACATGTACCAACTTATGTGAAAAGACAGGCTTATTCTGCCCATGAAGGTAGCTTCTCATCTGCCATGTTTGTCATGTTTTACCTGCAGAGTGGAAATCACCTCCTCTCCCAGCTCCTTGACTGACACGAGATAGCGGGCCATTTCGGGGTTAATGATTCTGTCTTCCTTCTCCCAGCGGACTATGATAGGCTTCTCGCCATGGGCCGTGCAGCTCATTTCCTTCTTCTGACCCTGAGTGGCCAGGGTGGTGTTTGGATAGGACGTAATCATCGCAGGAACTGAAAACCCAAAAACAACACAACTTACTCGGCAAAGCAGGGTTCTCGGCTTCCCCCACCTTAACACGCAGCTCAGTTTCTTTCTTTCTTTCTGGCTGCACTGCGCGGCTTGTGGGATCTTAGTTCCCTGACCAGGGAGCGTGGAACCCGGGCCCCCGGCAGTGGAAGCGCAGAATCCTAACCACTGGATCTCCAGAGAATTCCCGAGGAGGTGTTTCTTTGAAATAAAATGCATTCAGGAAACTGCTGAGCTAGAATCGTGATCAAGATAGTTGGAAGGTGGCAGAAAAATGAAACTGGACTAAATGAGCCCTAAGCAGAAATTGCCCTGTGGTTTCGTACTCGTGCGGTGTTGCTCTCTTCCAATGCCTGTGGATGGCAGACCCACATCCCCTAGAACACACAGGACAATGATGTGACTTGCTTATCGGATGGGAAAGGGGGCTTCCATTGAGAATTACACTCCTTCTGTAATCTCCTACATTTCTAACTCTCCTTGTCAGCTATGGAAACGAAACCTTGTTAGTCAACTGAGATGGAGCCCTGGCTGTTGCTAACCAATCCCTGAAGTGACCTCTCGACATCCCATCCCACAGCTGGCACAAACTTTTACAGTCACGTGGAAACCTTGGACCTATCCTTCCCCCATCGTTTACAGCAGGGAGTCTCATCCCGATGCACTGAGAGAACAGGAACCTTTATTTGTGAAACTTGTCCAGTTCCCTCTCTCCACCTCAAAATCCATCTATAGACTCCCATCCTGGGCAATATGCCAGGAGACATGAGGCCCCAGGCCCATGCCACAGACCACCTAGAAATGCTGGACAGTGTATAACAAACACCTTTTCAATGCATACTAAGTTTATAAGAAAGTGAGAGAAAACCCAGGAGCCAGAAACAAAGGTGGATGTTGAAAGGCCCCAGGTATTACAGTGCTGGTGCTTTGACTGCCTGTGAGGCAGGTGATAAAAGTGAAACCTCCACGCAGAGCTCCTCAAAGGGCTCTATCCTAGGAGCAAGCCAATCACCAAAAATCAGTCAATACGTAAGACTGCACGATGGAAGCAAACTGCCTTGGCTTGTGTTGCGAATGAAGAAAAACCATCTCACTTGAGAATTTGTAGCTGGTCTGACTCTACATAGGTCTGGAGTCAAATTCCTGCTAAAGGATTGATGTGATGGTGAGCCTAGTTGGGTAATGGGCCTGAGGAATCCAGCAAAAGCAAACAAAAACACAGTCCAGAAGGATGGGTCCTTTATCCAGGCCCATTGAGATTCTCCCAGATAAACCTTCTCTAAACATGAACTCACAAAACAAAAATATAAAACACATGAGGAAACAATCTACTCTCATTGAGAATCAGCATCCGCCAAAGACTTCAGATGCTAGAATTACCAGACACAGAACCTGAAATAATCATACACTAAACGTTTAAAGATATTTTTAAAACATGAGAGAACAACAAGATGTTATCAAAAACAACCAGGAAGATTTAAAAAGAACTAAAACAAATTTATATTTTTTGCCTGTTTTTTAACCTCGTTTTCCCAATCACAGAAAGAAAGACCCTCCCTCATTTATAAGGTCAAGCTCACAACTATGCTCTTCATATCCCACCTCAGAGCCCTCCAGTGCCCCATCCCTGGGCACTTGACCACAGAAACACTGGGCCTTCTCCTGAGACTGGCACATACTGGGGCATGTCTTCCCCAAGGCCAGTCAGGAGGGTTTGAGACAAATGAGCCAGACATCTACCAACTTTGTAGCCTGAAACCCCATGGAAGACTCTGCACTGTGACGTTTCTCTACAGTCAGTGGGTGTGTGGCAGAGATAACAAGATGTGGAGTGGACAGATTCGGAACCTAGGAAAAGACACACTGTGAGTCCCATATTTTAAAGAAAGCCGCTTACAGCCATGGTGAGATTCCTCTTCCCGCGTATCTGAGAATTGGCAGAACTGCCTCTAGCATCCCTAACCTTTGGTCCTCACCCCTCTTTTCCTCTGGCCTATTTAAGAAAATTTTTAATTTTATATTATATGAGTTATAATTAACACACCACAAAATTCTCCTGATATAAGTGTACAAGTGAGTGGGTTTTAGTATTGTCTTCGTGTCCTAGGGTGGCAGTAGTAAATGACCACAGGCTGGTGGCTTACAACAGAAATGTATTTTCTCACAGATCTGGAGGCTAGTCCACAATTAAGATGACGTCAGGACTGTGCTCCCTCTAAAGGCTCTAGAGAAGAATCTTTCCTTGCCTCTTCCAGCTTCTGGTGGCCCTAGATGTTCCTTGGCTTGTGGCAGCTTTGTTCCAATCTCTGCCCTCATCTTCACATGGGCACTTCCTTTGAATGTTTCTCTGTGTCTTCACAAGGATTTCTCATAAGGACAGCCGTCATTGGACTTAAGACCCGTTTTCATTCAGTATGACTTCATCTTAACCAATTACATCTGCAAAGATCCTGCTTCCACATAAGGTCATATTCTGAGGTTCCTGGTGGACGTGAATTTTGAGGAGGCACCATTCAACCCAAAACAAGTGTATTTACATTATCCAACACACACACACACACACACACACACACACACACACACACACACACATTACTAGTACAACCCAATACAAGTATATAGAGTTGTATGATCATCACCACCTCAAATTTTAGAGCATTTAGATTACCCCTAAAGATTCTGCCTGTCCATTTATGGATTCTTTCCTTTCCCATCCCCAGTCCTAGGCAACCACTAATGGACATTCCGTCCCTCTAGATTTGCCTTTTCTGGACATTTCCTATAAATAGGATCCTACAGTGAATATATGTTTTTTGTCTCTAGCTTTCTGGATTTTTTCCACTGTGTATGTTTTCAAGGTTCATACATACTGGAGTGTGTACCCAGTACTTTTGTTCCTTTTCATTACTGAGTGATAGTTCACTGCGTGGATAGACTACATTTTGTTCATTCATTCACCAGTTTGTATACATTTGAATAGTTTCCACTTTTTGGATTTTACAAATAACGCAAACATTTGTGTAGAGGTTGTTGTGCTGACTTATGCTTTTATTTTTCCCGGGTAGGTTGCTAGGAGTGGAACGACTGGGTCACAAGGCAATTGTATGTTTAACGCTTTGGGAAATTGCCACACTATTTTCCCAAGTGGCTCCACCATTTTGCAGTCTCTACGTAAGACGATTGGGCATGGAAAGAATGTTCCCCTTCAACCACGTGATGGAGACAGGCTGAGCAGCTGCAACCAGGCTCCTGCAGACACTTCAAGATGATTGGCCAGAGACAACCTGGAAAAATGCCCCCATATAAGCAACCTAAGCAGCCCCTATTGTGTGCAACTCACTCCGAGTTCGCCTGTGTGCTCTTCCACGTGTACTTTGCTTTGAATAAACTCTGTCTCTATTTCACAATCTTGGTCTCTTTGCTGAATTCTTTCTTCCAAGAAGACAAGGACTGAGGTCCTTCTTGCAGCACTTCCACTGCCAGAATCAGTGGGGGAGCTCCAAGAGTAGAGATTGGATAAAGCTGCAAGAAGGTGAGCTGGCACATTCTGCTCCAGCATGATGCTTCCTGGCTGTGGAAACCCCAGGTCCACCACGGTGCTTCCACTACAGAGGAGTTGAGGGTGCTGAGGAAGGTTCCAGGACAGGGAGATGTCTGCCACCTGGGAGAACTAAGCAAACACAGGGACCGGAGCTGCCCCTCCTCTGAGATCTTGAAGGCAGAAGGCTTCCAGCGGTGGCCTGTGTAGGAGCATGAGAAGGGTCTATGGGTCGTGAACCCGGGACGATGGTCCCTTCCCCAATTCTCTTCCTCACTGAGGACAAGGTCTGAAGCCCTGGGAATTCAACGGCCCCAGGTAAAGGAGCCATGGACTGGTCCAGATAGCCACCAACCATGAGGCGCCAGCAGAGAGGAGGCTGGTAAGCACACCACTGGTAGGGCCCAAGGGAGGCATGGCACCCTCTTCAAGAGTGTCTCCCACAGCAGGGGAGGCTGGGCTGAAGCTCCAGGAGGAGCAGGGAGCAGAGTGGACCTCTCCCCCCATCTCCCTGCTCCTGCCTTTGTCTTTGCATTATCTGTCATCAAACTGCTCTGGCTGCTACCGAACACTTTTGAACAGGGGTGTGGAACTTGGGCACGTTATGTGTGGATGGAGAGCTGAAAGAGAAAGCTCACAGCTTGACCGAGGGGGACTTGGACAAAACCTTTGGACACCTGTTCTTGGGGCCGTGGAGCACACCTGCCCTGTTGCACAGAGCCCCGTGTGTGACCCCAGCCTGCCCAGAGCGCTGTGATGCCTGGGATCACTTTCCTGAACCTGGTGGCGGGGAGAGGCCAGGTTCATCTGTGAGGTTCTTTGGACATGTCTCCTTACCAGTTTTCCTTTAAACATGGAGTAAGAATTTTCTTTATAGTGGCATCATTTCAGTAAACCTCAACCATAGGGAATATATTTATGAAAAAATGAAGCAATCATATATAGTGTCTAAGAACCCCAAAATGGCCCCAAAATGTACAAAATGCAAATGTTTTAGCAGCAGGGGAAAGTCCCTGATGCTCTCCGTTTAATGTTTACCAGCAGGACACATGACTGCAGTTAAGTTACTTTCCTGCCCATGGCAGATGGAAACCCACCCTGGGAGAGAGTGGCAGGCTACCAGGGGTGGGACCACCAACAAAAGGGAAGGAATGAAAGAGCTGATATGAGAGAGGGAAGTGTGACAGCACTGAATAGGCATGAACCTCAGGACGCATGGTGATGCGGGGGCCACTTGAGCCCAGCAACTCTGGTGTCCCGCCTCTCCTCACCCTACACTCATCTCAGCCCCCCCTGAGTGTTTCCGGGGGCCCCAGAGGACCATCACTGTGGGTTTTTAAATGATGTTCCTGAACCATTAAAACATGTTAAACTAGCCTGGTGTGGTTGGTTTAAAACGATTTAAAAGACTTCAGATTTCTTTCCAAAATGGCTAATAAAAACATTTTAAGTGTCCAAGAGGGTAAGAGAAGTCAGTTCTGTGGGCAATTTACTCTGTGCTCAGGGACTCAAAATCTCTGTATAAGCATCCCTGAAGGTCTTCTTTCGAAAAATATACCAGAACGGAAGGTGGTGCTGTCATTTTCCTGGGAGGGATTTGGAGGGACAGCCACTGCCACTGCCACTGCCACTGCCAGCAGATGACTGCCCTTGGTAGGGTGTCCTCAGCAGTGGGTACCAGCTCCTCGAGATGTACTCAGGGATGCTCAGTACCGTGAGTCAGGGTAACTGTTCCTGGTGAAAAATCCTTTTCCACGATAATGGCAAACCCCATATTTGTACATGTTGTAAAATTACTTGTAAATTTGAAACACAGTTGACTTTTTTTTTGTTTTTGTTTTTTGCGGTACGTGGCCCTCTCACTGCTGTGGCCTCTCCCGTTGCGGAGCACAGGCTCCGGACGCGCAGGCTCAGTGGCCATGGCTCACGGGCCCAGCCGCTCCGCGGCCTGTGGGATCTTCCCGGACCGGGGCACGAACCCGCGTCCCCTGCATCGGCAGGTGGACTCTCAACCACTGCGCCACCAGGGAAGCCCCACAGTTGACTTTTTAATTAAAAAAATTATGTTCTAAGGAGGCAAATTATTTGAGAATCTCAAGATGCTTTCTTTTCCTTCTATAAGCACTTCATCTTTTAAAGAGAGGAATGGGTTTCCCATAGTAAGATTTATTAGATAAAACTGAGGGCTAAAAATATAGAAGAAAATGGGAAAGTTAATTCAAGTATTCAAGAACAGGACAGTTTATGTTATGTCTAGCCCACGCTGGACAACTCATTGCTGAGGAAGACGCATAAGTGACAAAATATTTATTTTCAGAATGTATATCCATGTTTAGGTATATTTTGAGTTTTTTTTTTTTCTGTATTTTTTTTAATTGAATGGCAGATTCTTTAAATTCTATGGTGCTTTACAATTTTCAGAAGTTTCACACACATGGTTTCACATAATCCCATAATAACCCTTTTTAAAATCCCCTATCCCTATGTATCTTCCTCTGACTTACTTCACTTAGTATGATATTCTCTAGGTCCATCCATGTTGCTGCAAATGGCACAATTTCATTCCTTTTTATGGCTGAGTAGTATTCCATTGTATATAGGTACCACATCTTCTTTATCCATCCATCTGTTGACAGACACTTAGGTTGCTTCCATACCTTGGCAATTGTAAATAACACTGCTATGAACACTGGGGTGCATGTATCTTTTCGAATTAGTGTTCTTGTGTTTATTTCAATCCAGACCCATGAGTGGAATTGCTGGGTCATGTGGGAGTTCTGTTTTTAGTGTTTTTAGAAACTCCATACCTTTTTCCATATTTTGAATTTGAAGCAGGGAGTCGCTCTAATGCTTTGCCTCCATGGGGGCTCTGACGATGACTATGGGCCTCATCCTAACGGATGCTGAAATGTGGGTGTGTCTAGGGGTATGAGGGACTGAGCCACGGCGTATGGGGGGGAGATGTGTTATGCTGGCTGGTGGCTTCCACATCTTAAATGCAATGGAGGGTGGGGACCCCATCAGAAATGCTCATGGCTGCAGGGATTTGGGGTCCTGGGTGGGCTTGTCCAGGATCTCAGGCAGACAGTGGGTTTGTGTGAAACTGACATACAGGGGCACTGTGGGACTTAGCAGGTAATGAGTCAGCTCACGTTCACGTCTGCAGAGGTTATACATCAGGACTTGGTTTACTGTTTTATTGGTTGCCTTGATTTAAGGAAGAGATGGAGGAAAAGCTGATAATGAAGATTAAATATCTGAAGCCATTGCAGAGGTTACACAGCCCTAAATATTGAGAAATGATTCTTCTAGTATGAAAGATTCAGTGAAGAAGTCTGATTCATCTGAGTCAGCAAAGAATCATTCACACCATTGACAAATGAAATTCACTTCCATCTTGTTACTGTAACAAAAGTACCAACCAAACTTCACGTTGGAACACTGGTTCATTAGCTACAGGGTGTCTTATGGGAGCTACAGGTGCAAAAGTTCATTGAAAAGCAATAAAAGTATTTTGTGAGCTTGAATTGGCTATATGGAATTGACGATACCTAATATTATATATTTTATTATTATTTATACTTTTTTGAGATCTGCATGTTAAATGTTTACTAGCACACCACTGGGCATATGAGCAGAAGAATTTACAGACCAGAAATAAAGTAATAGGAACATCATAAACGAAGTGCAGTCCCATCAGCCAAAACAAGTAGGCGGTTGTTTGGGGACATGCCCCCCCACTTTTTATGCTTCCAAAATGGAGGGACTTTCTATCAGAACAGCACTCCTGACCTCTCTCCTGCATGACGGGGCAGCGACTTACTGATGTGAGAGCTGGGAAGGAGCTAACCAGTGAGGCCCAGTCCCTTTGGGTTACCTGTTGGCAGAGGGTGTGTGTCGGACCTGCAAACCTCCCATAATGATAGGGGATGTGTCTGAGTAAAAGGAGAGCTGTGCACCTCCGGCCTTGTCAGGGGCTGGGTGGGTAACTCTCCCTAATTCTAGATGTAGGATTTACAAACCCACATTCTCCAGAAGTCTCCTATCAAACTACGCTACTCCTGTGTCTCTCCTTTACTTGATTCTGAACTCTGTGGTATTATTTTGGGGGTCCCTTAAACTCTAACAGTAGGTGTGAACTATTGACCTTGAGCAGATACTTTCAGTTGCCTCCCCAAGCCCACTTTTTCTTTCTTTTCCCAGTTTTTAACAGGAAACATTTATTAAAAAATCTATACCTGAGTGAAAGAATGTATTTAAGTGCCTTTCTTATAGCCAGGTATTGCCATTTGACTGAGATCAAGGCAGTGATATATCTAAAACTTCTGGGAGGCATGCTCAGCTGGTTGTAACCCCTTTAGACTTCCTCTGCCTCCTCCTGTGCCAGCCTGAAATCAGGACCTGATAGCTGGAGCACCAGCAGCCATTTTGGATCATGAGGTGATTCTGAAGAGGGGAGCTTGGGTTTCTGATGACACCCTGAAGCCATTATCCCAACCTGGCCTGCCTCGCTCCAGAAAAAAAAAAGCTACATGACAGAGAATTGAACTATTATGTTTATCCATTATTATTTTGGATTTTTCTATAATAGGAGACTGAGAATTGTTTTAAGCTGACCTTAACCATAGGTCCAGACTATCTGGGAAAATATGGCATATATTCTATATTGAAAAAACAATTTATATTAGCTGGCTCTGCACAGGAGGATGTAGTGCATGCCTCATATAGTTTCCAAAACAATCACCAGTTGAATACTTGTTGTTGATGGGTTAGTTTGTCATCAGCCTGTATAACATGGTAGTTGCCTGAATCTGAATCCTTAGGTGTGCCACTGGCTCACTGTGTGGCCTTAGACAGTCCCTTAACCATTCTGTGCCTCAGTTCTGGTTTTTGTCAGATGGAGATAATGATTGTTGAGAGGTTAAAGGAAGCCAGTCCACAGCACACAGTCAGTGTTACATGAGCATAGATCCATGGCCTTTCCGTGTATCTGATGGCAGGGATTTCTTCATGCCCCAGGAGAGGGGTTCTTCAGATGAGGGATGAATGTGAATATGGGCTTTGACTTGGGGGCTGTGGTCTGCTCAGGTCTTTGGGCACATCATCTTCATGAGGCTTCTTTACTAAAGACATCTTCAATTTGGCCTAATATCCACTAACCAAGACTTTTTTCTTATAAAGGCTGAGAGCTAAGTCATAATAATTAAAAATCCCAAAGCCACCAAAAGTGACCTCAATTGCAAAACTGTAAATAAATCTGTTGTAGGCCCAAGAAGAAGAAAATATTTACTTCTCATCCTTATCAAAGCTGGGACTTTAGCCTTGGAACGTGGCCCCCTGGTCCCTCCAGTAAGGAGCCTATTTCTACAACCCACTGTGCTGAGCACAGAATAGAGAAACTCTGGTGGCAAAGCTGTGTTCTGGAAATTAATCCACACTAATGCCTCCCAGTGTCATAGGCATCTAAAGGTCACACAGAGGATTTCTCAGTGTGCGGTATTTGCTGAAAAAGGAAAAAAAAGAAATTTGTAAAATGGCAGAGTGTGGAAAAATACAGATTTCCTGTGAGGACATGGTAAGTGTGCTCACTTCCCAGGTCTGGGGTATTTAATCGCTCTCCGTTCTTTACATTCCAATGAGAGTGAATCAATTCTACAATAAGGGTTTCTGTCCTACCTTATGCGCTGCTACGTAGGGGAGGGAGCAAATGCATGGTGAAGGCTGGTGTTCACCTGAATGTAATCTCCTATCACTTTGCAACATCCAAACAGAGGAAGATATTATTGCTCTCCAAGAAAATGCAGCATTGCTTGGAGAGCTTGCTTGTTTTCTGTCCTTTCCTTTTCTTAATAATGAAAAGCTTTATTGCATTCTACGTGGGAGAAGTGCCTCGATTAAATCCTGGCCCTCTGGTTTATGGTTTGTCCCTCTAACTCTGCAAAATAATGCCTCTTTTTCTACTCATATGTCTCCTTTGGAGGAGTGCCCCACCAAAATGGGTATTTTGGTTCTGGTCAATAGTCAGAAATAGTCTGACAAGCCCATGTTCTGTCCCACCCAAGTATTTTCAGCCCTTTAAAGAAATGGTCAAAAGAATTTTTTTAAAGTGATCATTATCACGTCTCTTTGCAATGCTAATGTCTGAAGGCACAGGCTTTCATCGGTCACAGTCAAGGGTGCTGAGAGATGACAGCCTGTCACTGGAGCAGGGCTTTCTGCAAGGGTCTCTGAAGCATAACGAATGGATGGGGTAAGATAACAGGGATGGGCGCCAAGGGGAGGCCAGAGCAGCCCTGCTAGTGGGTGCAAAGGAAACCCAGACCAAGAGGGCTTTGTTCAAAGATGGCACACTGTGTGCTTCTCCTGCAAAATTTCCCATTAAAGAGAGTGCTGTTTTATTTCGTTAAATATCGCTTTATAAATTTCCTTCATGAACCAGGCTATCACCTAACAGCATCTTAATGTTCAGCAAATCTATGTTCTTATGGTTTAAGGGAGGCCCATCTGACCTGCTTTCTCATAGGTTAGTTGCAGAGTGGAGCCGCTGCCACCCCCCAGGGTGAGCCAATTCTGCATATGGAGATCAACTCTGCAGTCCAGTGATGCCATCTATTTAGCTTGAAATTGGCCACGGTGGGAGGATTTACACCACTGAAACTGACAAACGCTAGAAATCAGGACTTTCTTTCCTCCCTCCACCCCCAACAGCTAGTTGTTTAACACTAAAGGATTTACCAGAACACTGCACAGGACGGTATGTCACTATGTGAATGATTTTTTTTTTTTTTACATCTTTATTGGAGTATAATTGCTTTACAATTGTGTGTTGGTTTCTGCTTTATAACAAAGTGAATCAGTTATACATATACATATGTTCCCATATCTCTTCCCTCTTGTGTCTCCCTCCCTCCTACCCTCCCTATCCCACCCCTCTAGGTGGTCACAAAGCACCGAGCTGATCTCCCTGTGCTATGTGGCTGCTTCCCACTAGCTATCTATATATTGGTAGTGTATATACGTCCATGCCACTCTCTCCCTTTGTCACAGCTTACCCTTCCCCCTCCCCATATCCTCAAGTCCATTCTCTAGTAGGTCTGTGTCTTTATTCCTGTCTTACCCCAAGGTTCTAAAGGTGTTCCCATCATGCCAGAAACACTGAGGAGGTGTGAGTTTACCAACCTTACTCATAACAGTGAACCCTGCAAATATTAACAGCACATCACTGCAGGGAATTCAGCGATAAATTGAGGGACACACCGAGTCTTCAACACAAGGAAAAAGAGAAAATAAAAAATTATATGAATAAATCACTGATAAAGATTATTTCCACTTTCCTGTTTTATTGACTCTACCAATAATACAGAACTGATCCTAACACAGTTTTATTTCTTTTCTTCTACCTTATAGCTCTGCCAAAAAAGACCACTGAAGAAGAAACAAAAGGAAATGCCAGGTGTCCTGGATAAGCCGCAACTAGACAACATGCCTGTCAAGATAGTATGGTTCAATTCCTTCATTTTACAGAGAAGAAAAGGGAAAATTAGAAAAGAGGAATGGGTGTCAAAGGCCCCAGTGCAAGAGTCAACCAAAATCTAACTTTAATGAGTCCTATTTTAAAACCGTCATTATTATCAATAACGACTCCCATAGAGGGCAGCCAATCTTCCCAAGTGCCCAGGACCTCCTGTGTTTGAGCAGGAAAGACCTGCATCCTGGGGTGTCCGTCAGTCCCTCCACGTGGTCAGAACCGAGGCGGCAGAGGACGGTGTGCAGCTAAGAACAAGGCAACAAGGTTGCCCCAACACCCAAGCTGGAAACCACAGTCAGGGACACACAGTCAGGGACACAGTCAGGGCTGCCAGCTGGGACGGCCGCGGACGGAGATGTTCTGAGACATGAACACTTCTTTTTTTTTTTTTTTTTGCGGTACGCGGGCCTCTCACTGTTGTGGCCTCTCCCGTTGCGGAGCACAGGCTCCGGACGCGCAGGCTCAGCGTCCATGGCTCACGGGCCCAGCCTCTCCACGGCATGTGGGATCTTCCCGGACCGGGGCACGTCCCCTGCATAGGCAGGCGGACTCCCAGCCACTGCGCCACCAGGGAAGCTCTGAACACGTTCTACTTTTAGTTACTTCTTCAAATATTTTTTTACGTCTTCCCAACATTTGACTATAAACATTTTCAAACATACAGAAAAGCTGAAGAGCCATATACCCACTGCCTGAGCTCCACAAGGAACATTCCATGCAGAGGTTTGAATCAAAATGTATTTTCATTATTATTTCATCAGTCAATCAAAAGTTACTGAACACCTAATTTTCATGATTCTGAATACATAAAATAGGCTTAGTTGAAAACGTGAATCCGTGAGTGTCGCAAAGATCAGGCGCTAAGATGGCAGCCGTCTTCCTGAATTCTGCTGGTCAGGCTGGAGACCCCCTGGAAGTGCTTTACTCTGGACTCTGCAGCTGTGGTTTGGGAGCTGGTGGCCTTGGGTTACAGCACTTGTCTTCTCAGAGAAGGAGAGGAGACAGGGGCCCAGGAGCAAAGGAGGCTGGGCTCCAGCCTCTTGGTATCCATGGACTTGATACCATGAGACGGCAAGGCCACTGGCTGCCCTGGGACTTGGTTTTCTCATCTGATTCATAGGTGAGCTGCATGGGACCAGGTGTTCTCAAGCTGGCCTGCATCTCAGAAGTTGGAATCAGCTGAGGAGTTTTAGAACTATAACAAGTGTCTAGGCCCTACCCCAGATCAACTGAACCAGAGTCTCTGGGGGTGGGGCTTGGGAATCGATTTATTTACAACTCTTCCAGTGATCCTAATATATAGCCTGGAGTGAAACAGCTCAACTGGAAAGCTCCAAGGCCTTTCCAGTTCTGACTGTCCTCCTGTTTCCATTCTCCTTTCTAATCTCCCCTTCGCTCCCTCCCTCCTTCTCTCCTGTCTACCTTCTTTCCTTCCTTTCATCTTATCCCTCTTTCTTCCTCTTTCTCCTTCTCTCTCTCTCTCTCTCACACACACACCATCCTATAATAACAACAGCTAACTTTCATGCATCCTGACACTGTGCTGGGACATTTCCTATATACTGTGCAGGTATTCAATCCACACAACAACCTGATGGGATAGAAACGCTGGCCATAGAAGTGACCCAAGACATATTTACAAGTGCCATTTTAAGTACGTTCCAAATTATACTACAAGTAAGTGTGAAAGATGTAGAAATAACGATTCTAGCAGATTCATCGGATTTAAATTTATACGAACAGATGTCTATGCAGATGATCAAAGAGAACCAGACACTGAACACCTATTTTGAAGGGGAAATAATTAAGATTAGAATATAAGAGAATTTTAGGATTCATTTCATACGTCACATCTTGTTCCCTTCCTCTTTATTTGTAAGTAAGGAAACAGACCTGGAGGGTTTAAGCCTGGCTAAACAAGAACCTCTTCCCTTTCTGCCCCTGTCCTACCCCTAATCCAAAGCTCCAGTGCATCCAGTAAGATTTAAAAAAATCAATATCATCATAAAATTAATGCAATAAAATTATCTTTACTCCCTAGATAAGGAATCTTTCTCTCCCCTCTCTTTCTTTCACCAGGCTCTGGGGAAGCTAAGCGGGTCTAAGCTAAACCTCGTGAGGTAAATCATGCATCTGAACCTCTGTATCCTGCCAAGGTTCAGCTCAATTTTACATCCATGATCTCACAGTGACATGCATGTTCTCAGCAGAGAAGGACATACTTAATTCCATGTACCTGTACTAAAACGGAATCAGGGAAGGTAAACAGAATTGCAGTCTAAAGCCGTACGACAAGTCAAAGACCTACAAGGAGAACCCAGGCCCTCTGCACCCAAGTGCAACGCCGCTTTGCCTGAGGCCCCAAGGCCGGTCCACAGGGCACAGAACTCTGCCTGCTGGGGCGAGGGGTGCCAGAGCATCCTTGGAAGCCCCTCCATCTGGGGCTGGACCCATTCAGGGGAGATTTACCCTGATGTCCTTGGTGGTTCCCTTTCCTCAGCTGCACAATAAAGATCTCAACACCCCTCCTGCAAGCCTATTGCCTGTTTGAGAGATGAGGTCGACAGGACAGGCTCCATGATCTGTAGGTTCCAGAGCAAAACGAAAATGTGGAGACTTTTGTTAACAAAGCAGGAAAGAGGTGCCATTAAAGTTATAAAAGTTATAAAATATAACTTTATATTTTATATAAAAAAGCCTTTTTTCTTTCTTCTTCTGTCTCTCCACGTGTCATGATGGAGATTTTTTAAAAATATTAAAACAGCTTTTTATTTGTTAATGTCACATAAGAATTTTAAGCAGCTTACACTATCTTAAAAAACACAACTAATGCTTTTTAGGAGAAACCCTTCCCTCCCCTCATCCCCCTCACGAATTAAGAATCTAAGAGAAGTAGCCATAGAAGAAAGTTTTGCGGAATCCTTCATCCAGAGCACTTACGTGATGATTAGGTTAATATTGCCTTCTTACAAAATTTCTCTTTTCCCATTTAAAAAAAATTCGTCACCTTGATTGTTTATCACAAAAAATTCAGTACAGAAGTTTGATGTATTGAAAAATGCTTTTCCCCTCCCTCACAGCACCGTTTTATATGTAGCAGAGAATAATCAGCAGTAGACTGCTAATCCAGATGGAGTAAGATTTTCTATTTACTGTCGTGTCAACCCTCCCGGGCACCCAGGACACACCCTGGGACTTGCAAGCACATGTGTGCACCCTACTAGCTCAGGGTTCCCTTCTCCCCCAGGCCTTAGATGGGTGACCGCCAGGTACCCAACGTGGCCCTCTGAAAGCTTTCTGGTGCTGCTGTCTCTGGCAGGGAGGCTCCCTTTATACCCCACGTGGGGCTGCCATGCGGAGCCGACCCCAATCTTCCAACACACACCCAGGTCCCTGTGGGGTGAAGGACGGCAGTGAGGGCTGGGTGGGTACAGCGAACGGGAGGCCTGGGGCCCAGGAAATGGGGGGAGGGAAGGCAGCTGAGCATGTGAGGCAGCGGGAGGTGGGATGACTCAGGAGCTGAGTCTTCAAGTCCCCAGTTCATGCTGCATTATGCCATCGGACTGCATTACAAAACACATTTAAAGATGAAATTATTATTAAGACCTTCAAGGGAGCAGCTGAAGAAGCTTAAGCCCCAAGTGCAGGGTCCCTTGGGAGCTGGGAACCCCATGCAATGGCACTGACTGCGTACCCTGGGCGCTGGCCCTCGATGCTGGTAAGTACCCAGCCTCCTAGGCAGACACAGCTGTTACCAGTAGACAAGAACAGCTTGGTTACCTGCAGGGGGTAACGAAGCTGGGAGGGACAGTCTCTCGGGCAAGGCTCGGGCACACCTACCGCAGCCTTGAACATGGACTGGGAGCCAGCAGGCTCCCCTACTCCCATCACCAAGGCAACCGTAATGAGAGAAGGGGTTGGTCCTCTTTCCAACACACTGCAACCTCCCAATGTCATCTTTCCCTGTCACCGAGATTCCTATCCTCACACCACCTGGGGGCCACCGAGGAACCCATGGTCGCATGTCCCAGTCACAGCAAATGCATGGTATCCTCAGAATTCGTCTCCTTTTCTTTCTTTTTCTTTCCTTTTAAAATTTTTATTGGAGTCTAGTTGATTTACAATGTTGTATTAGTTTCAGGTGTACGGTAAAGTGAATCTGTCATGCATATACGTATATGCACGCTTTCTTAGATTCTTTTCCCATATAGGCCATTATTACGGAGTATTGAGTAGAGTTCCCTGTGCTGTACAGCAGGTCCTTATTAGACATCTATTTTATGTATAGTAGTGTGTATATGTCAATCCCAATCTCCCAATTTATTCCTCCCACCCCACTTTTCTCCTTTTCAAAAAACTGTGGTAAAATATTCATAACGTAAAGTGGATCATTTTAACCACAAGTCCAGTGGTGTTAAGTGCATTCACATTGTTGTACATCGTTTACCATCATCCATCTCCAGAACTTTTTCATCTTCCTCAACTGAAACTCTGTCCTCATGGAGCAACAACTCCCCATCTCCATCCCCTAGCCCTCCACCCCCTAGCGAATTTGGCAGTTTCAGGCACCTCCTATGAGTGGAATCAGACAGTACTTGTCCTTTTGTGATGGGTTTATTTCACTCAGCATAATGTGTTCAAGGTTCACCCTTGTTATAATATGCATCAGAACTTCCTTTCTTTTCAGGCCTGAATAATATTCTGTCGTGTGTAGATACAATATTTTGTTTATCCATTTGTCCGTCAATGGACTCTTGGGTTGCTTCCACTTTTGGGCTACTGAGGATAAGGCTGCTATGATCACTGGTGTTCAGAGCACTGTTCTTGAAAATGTCTGTTGCCCTTTGCTAGAGAAAATGGTTTGCAATTCTGTGCCTGCTTCTTTTCAACGTTCAAAGACCGAGTGGCTTTTTCCCGGTTTGGGGTCTCTGCCTCTCAGCTGTATCTCTGTTTCCTCGTCTGTAAGAACAATGGGCCCTCCAGCCTCCCGAGGCTGTGGGGAGGATTAATGAGATTATGTGCATGGAACCCACTGAGCGTGTCCCCAGAAAGGCCCCACAGAAACACAAAGTGTTATTATCACTGCTGCAGAATCAGAAATTCCTCCTGTCCAAATACATATTTTTCATAAAAGTTTCAGCAAGGAAGACTGCCTACCAGGCAGCTCTAATCCCCATAAAGAAAATGATTTCTCCAGCCAGGAATTAATATGTTCTTAGCACATACTAAAATATCTCCTCGGCTGGGTTATTATGCTTACATAATGAAGTTAATTTGATTATAACCATTAATCAAATAACGTGTTTCCAAGCTACAGTGGGCTGTATTTGAGGTTAAACTTTAACAAGAATGACAACATCTCCACTTCCTGGCAGCTTTGTCAGGGCCCCATGACATGATTAAACTTGTCAGGGTAAAGACGGAGGACATTTAGGGTTTATATTACATTCACTCTGAACTTGTTTTCAAGTCACATTATTGGAAGAAAGTTGATTTATTTTGCATGACAAGTATAAGTATTAACCAATTCACGCAGAGATAGGCTGGTCATTCCTTCCTTTTTTTTTTTTTTTTTTGGTCCTGTCCAGTCATGTCTACAGAAGCTACATTTTGTCCAATAAGAAAACTTCCTAATAATTAGGTAGAAAAAATCTATTAAGTAGACTTTGATTTTCTGACAACAGTGAAAGTAAAAAATAAATTAAAAGCTGTAAGAAAATAAACCGTGCGTCGTGAAAAATTAAGTCCAGAATATTAATCAGAAAAATAAAAATAATCAGCCATGTGCTAGCCAGCCCCCAAGGTGATCCCTGGTGATCCTTGCCTTCCGGTATGTAAACCCTGGTACAGCCTCTCCCCACATTGTACCAGGGAGGTTGGTCTGAACAACCAATAGAATACTAAGTGGTAGCAGTCACTCTGAGATTAGATTATAAGAGACTGCACTTCTACCTTGGGCACTGGAGTCCTGCCTCTCTCCTCTCTTTCTGATCACTGAGAAAAGCCTGCCATCGTGTCCATCGTGTCACCAGGACACCCAGTGGTCCTCGGAGACGACCACGAGGAACGCAAGGATCTAACCAACCACCCATGAGGATCCAAGGCCTGCCATCAACCCCGTGCAAGAGCGTGGAGGTGGATTCTCTCCCGGCCAAACGTTCTCCCTTCTAAAGTATTCAGATATGGTTCTTGAATGCAAAGAGTTTCCGTGGAAACGGGACCAGCAGTTTCCCTTGGCTTAGGGATGGATACACAGAGCAGTTTGGTCTAAAGCAGTGCTCTAACTTTTAAGCTGGTGCTTCACATACAGCTGTTTTTCACGGAGAAGCAAAGGGAAGGAAGATAAACCGTCATCCCCTTTAACACTCTTGGTGGTGAGCTGTGCCTCACTCTGCCGACACCAGCAGCCACGTCTATTGCCCTGGGGTCCCTGGAATTCAGGGCAGTGTCTTCTGGCAGCTGTGCTCATGCTACCTCGCTCTTCAGGGCATCCCAGGGTCTTCCTCCACTTGAAGAATCTTGTCCAAGACAGGCCAATGACCACGACTTTGATCCTGCCTTGGGCCCTGCAATCCCCACAGTAGTTTAAAATTTCTGACATTTGGCCTTTCCTTGAAGCCATTTTGACCACTTGGTCTCCATCCTGTGTCAATATTCATTTCTCACAGTGCTTATTCATTTGGTCACTAATGAGTTCTTCCCCTGTGCTTGCATGCAATGCATATGGGTTTGCGTTAAGTTGGTTAGCTGGATTTGGTTATAATATTTGGGTTAGTTAATTTGATTATCATTTTTTCCCTGCATATCTTTGTCATTTGACTCTGCTAGTATGAGGGACACAAAAAGTCCTTTTAAAGACACCTGGTGCAATAATGATGGTGATAATTGCAGCTAACATGTATTAAGCCCTATGTTGATCATTTTATTAGTTTTTAATCTTTACAGCAACCCTAAGAGGTAGGTGCTATTATTATCCTGATTTTATGAGCACAGAAATTGAGGCACAGACAGACTGAATGACTCATTCCAGGTCACACAGTAAGGGGTGGACCTGAATTTTAACACATACCCCTGGGGTATGCAACCATAAACAACTGAGTTTAGTCTTGCCTGGTTTTGAATTGTATATATAATAGGCTCGTGCTGTGTTATTTTCCATCTTCCATCTTTCATTCTTTGTTATGACTGCATGATATCTGCTATGTGTATTATATATTGAATATATGTATACATAATATAATATATATATATATATAGGGCCTGCAGGTGTCCTCATTGCTGTGTAATATCTCTTTGAATGGACTTTTGCGGTTTACTTCCTGGGGAGGTTTCAGAATTTGGCCACTGCAAACAATGTGACTATCAGCATTTTTTACATGAACCACGGTCACTTATCAATGAAATTCTTTAGAGAACATTTAGAGGAATTAAATTTCCAGTCAAGGTATACGTGTATCTTTAAATTTATGAGACAATGCTAACAAACAGCTTTCAAAAATAGTTGTACAAATTTACAGTCTTGCTGCAGTCTTTGTTATTAATTTGTTCATAACAGTGTTTCTTCAAGAGTGGGCCCTGAGTTAGCAGCAGAAACATCACCTGAGAACTTGCTAGAAATGCCAGTTCTGGGGCTGGCAATCTAGAATTGGACTGTCAGTGCTACAGGTGATGTTGGGTAATGCTTAAAGCTGAGAACCGCTGCTTTAGAGCTGTTCTTGGCATTGCCCCCCCTTGCCCCCCAAATCACACGGAGCCTTTCTCCAGCGTCCTGTGGAGGTGTGGAAAAGTGCAGGATCTGAAATCTGAAGAGCTGCCTCTGAGTTTTGGCTCTGCCAGGTTTTTTTTTTTTTTGCGGTACGCGGGCCTCTCACTGCTGTGACCTCTCCCGTTGCGGAGCACAGGCTCCGGACGCGCAGGCTCAGCGGCCATGGCTCACTGGCCCAGCCGCTCCGCGGCACGTGGGATCTTCCCGGACCGGGGCACGAACCCGTGTCCCCTGCATCGGCAGGCGGACTCTCAACCACTGTGCCACCAGGGAAGGCCCCTGCCAGTTTTTGAGCTATACACTTAGGTGAGTGTTGACACTCTGAACCCGCTTCCTCAGTGGGTACCATGGTGACGTCTCCCTTAGCACAGAGCAACTGCAAAGATCAAACACATGAAAAGCCCTTTGTAGACTGTGCAGGGTTTATAGTGTTAGTTATTTTTATCCAGCTAACATTCGTATCCATGAACTTGCTTTCTCAACTAGATTTACATTCCACCAAGGCTAAAGTGATTTTCATATATATGTAATAGGCCAGGACCAGAAGGGAAAGACAAAATAGTGTTAGGATGAGGGGATCTTAGAGCTTTTAAAGATTTAAACATGTTGTGTGGTTTTTTATAAAGCGTAAGCAATTAAAAACATGTTTAAAGGTAAATTTCACTTTTGTAGGTCCTAAATGAAGTCTTAATAAATTTGGTAAATAATATGTATCCATCATATTGTCTAGAACACTGACCGCATAGGTTAAAAGAAAAAGAAAGGTGGCTTTTTCAAGAGCTAAATTCTGGTAACTTGATATGAAAAGAATGGGGTGACAGTCAGCTTGCTCTCTAAAAAGAGGTTTCGAGTGGTGTTTTCAAAGGGATTATTGACACGGGTTGATAGAAGCGTATGTATGTGTGTGCATGGGTGCCTGTGATTGTGTGCATGTGTATGTATTTTTCTATAAGTGCCAGAGTGCATGTGTGTACAATCACGCATGCATCACACACATGTGCATGGATGTGCACGTGTGAGCACGCCTGTATGTATGTGTGTGTCTTGGCGGCATATAGGACAATTCTTGGGCCCTTGGAGCATTTAAATTATCCTGAATTCCTTCTCCAAAATTTTATATGAAAGCCAAGGTGATGTACATTTTTAATAATGCTTATTAGAAAATAAATACACAATTATATATTTTTTTCTTTCTTTCTTTCTAAAGAGCTTTCTCTCTTAAAAAGGAAAAATTCAAAGCACTCAGATGGTCTCTTGCCCTATTTTATAGGTTCGCTAAAGCAATGACCGATAGGGAGGTAATGGAGGTGGAAAATAACACCAGTGATTCTGCAGACGGGAAAGCACCTTTTCTGAAGGAACAAGCCAACAGCTAAACCCAGCCCTGCGGGAGCCTGAACTACCCACCTTTTCCTTCTTAATGCAAAGTGGAAGGGATTCTCCTCACATACTGAACTGTAGGATTAATAATGCTAGGGAATGGAGATCGTGCCCTAGCCTGACAGCAAATGGCAGGATAAGTCAGTGCACACATACACACGTGCCAAACACGCATGTGCACACCCACCCACATGCACTAGCACGCCACCCCCCTTACACACCGGCACCTGAAATCAGTGCTTTCCCTTGCTTTGTGCTGTGAGCTTATGAGCTTCAGATCCAGGCATAAAATCAGGAAACCCTCACTTGGCACATTTGCAGGGATATTTTCATTGTCACTACTGGCAGGTGGCATCTCTTGGGGTCTCCTGTTTATGGCAGTTGATAAATCTTCCACAGGAAGAAAGGAGCAAGGGGCTTTTGGCAAACAGCGCCGTTAATCAGAAGATACTTTATGACCCAGCGGCTCTCTGGGGGTTTTTAGATTTCAGAGGCTTGTGAAGGGACATGTGTAACTGTCCCTCTCAGGGGAGGTGAGCAGGCACTAATTGAGGCATTGACATCTCTAAATGAAGCAGAAACCCACTAGAAAGACTCATCTCCAGTGGAAATGAGCGCTACCAAGCAGGGCACGCCGGGGCGTTAGCGGGTTTCATTCACTGCTTGTTCATGCGGGCAAGTGCACATCAAGCACCCTGACTTGGTCTCTTACACCACATGATCGGAGCGAAACAACCACAAATATGAGGTTAAAGATTTTAAAACGTCTCCTTTATGATCTTCCCAATTCACCGTCTTCATAGATGGATATTTATATTGTGTATTTTCCGCTTTCTCAGATGCAAAACAGGTATAGGAAATATTTAAGCACATCTCAAAATCGCCAGGCATATCCAAGAATGCTTAATAGCATCACATTCAGCTTCCCATGAAGAAAGAG